>NC_056737.1:768385931-768615931 GCF_019279795.1 Protopterus annectens | reverse complement strand
TGTCTCTGGACCCCCTCTCCGCATTCCTGGAAACACTGGGAAATATAAAGGTCCTACCAAACACCCTGATATTGGGTAATTTCAATTACCCAAACATTAATTGGGAGAACTACTCAAGTACAAACTCCCTTGCTCAACATTTCCTAGAATTTATAAACTCAAATGCCCTGGATCAACTGGTCAACACCCCCACCAGTGGTGACAACATATTGGACCTGGTCATCACCAACATGGGTGACCTGTGTTCCATACCGAAGGTCAGCCTCTCGCTGGTTAGATCTGATCATAAACTAATCACTCTGGATATCCACATTTCGCCACCACCCCCAGTCAAAGAAACCACCGTGAAAAACTTTTCAAAAGCAAACTTCATGTTACATAAGACCGAGGTGGAAAGTTTCAAAGCTCCTATGCTAAAGGATAACGCTGTCCAAGCTGAAAAATCCATTACTAATGCACTCTACGGGCACCTACAAGAATGCATGGATCGTGCTATCCCAAACAAAACCAAGACTCAATCCTCCAAGAAAAGGAAACCAGTCTGGTGGACCCCTGACATAAACAAGCTATACCAATAGAAGGAAGAAAATAGTACAGAAAAGAGTACAATCCCAAGAAGGGAACACATCCCTGATCAGTATCAGCAAGAACTACGCTCCCTCATAAAATCATCCAAGGCTAGCTCCGAAAGAAAAATTGCCATGGACTCCAAAGATAACCACAAGGCATTCTTTAGCTATGTCAAGAATCTAAGTGGCAATCCCAGAGCTGCTCAGAGTTAGTACAGAATGGCACAAAATACACTGAACTGACCGATATAGCCAACATCCTGGCAGACAGGTTCAGTGCAAACTTCACCCCACCTCTTACCCCCAATAGGGCCCATAACTATACAAGAAGAATGTAGTGCCCCTGAAATCACAGACACTCAGGTTAAAACAGCCCTCTCCAAAGCCAAAAACACAGCATCATTGGGACCGGACAGTGTCCCAGGCTGCGTCCTACATGAGCTCAAAGATGAACTAACCCCTCACCTAAACACACTGTTTAAACTCAGCCTCTCCACAGGCTACGTACCCACAGATTGGTGCACAGCAACAGTTATTCCACTCCACAAAGGTGGAGCTACAATGGACCCCGGGAACTATCGCCCTATAAGCCTGACTAGCTTGGTCTGCAAAGCTATGGAGCACATCATCATGGATCTCATTAACAGAGAAATTGGAAACCTCCAAACACTGGACCCTACCCTGTTCCGCTTTGTTAAAGGCAGATCATGCCTCCTAAACCTGGCGAACTTCTTTGACACAGTTACCAAGGCTATAGACGCGGGAAAGGTGGTTCACACAGCGTACCTAGACATCACAAAGGCCTTTGACACCATTCCCCACTCAGGCATTATAGACAAGCTCACCAGCCTGAACATAAACACCTACGTCACAAGATGAGTTGCCAACTGGCTCATGGACAGAACCCACATGGCAAGAGTTGTGGGAACTAGGTTTGACTTTAAACCGGTTAAAAGTGGCGTTCCCCAGAGCTCAGTCTTAGGACCCTTCCTGTTCGGCATATACTTCTCAGAGGTACAGGCAAGCACAGGAGGACTATGGCTGACCAAGTTCACAGACGACTGCAAACTAGGGTCTATAATTGACTCTGCAGCTGACACAGACATCCTCCAAAAGAGTCTCAGTGAGACAGATACCTGGTGTCAAAACCGTGGCCTCAAGCTAAATGCCAAAAAAAGTGCATAGTCATCCCCTTTGGAAAAAACAAAGTACCCACAAACTACCACATAGGTGGTAGACACCTAAATACAGAAGACGTAATAAGGGATTTGGGGACCCAAGTAGATAGTAACCCCTCCTTTGATAATCACATTGCCAAAGTGGTTAGAAAATCCTTCTATGTGGCCCACCTAATCACAAAAGGGTTTGCATTCAGATCGAAAGAGGTTATTGGGCCCCTCTACACATCACTCATCAGACCCATCATAGAGTACAGTGCCCCTTTTGGGAGGTACCTTACAAGACACCTGCAACAACTGGAAAGACCACAGAAGTACCTCACCAAGAGGATCACTGGCTTCACGCAGATGCCCTATGCAGCTCGACTGAAGAAACTCTAGCTGTACTCTGTTGCATACCGCCTACTCAGAGGTGATCTCTGCCTGACATACAAGGCCATGTCCAACCTAGAATTGATGGACATGCTGCACCAAAAGAAAACCATATCACCTCAAGCCACACACTCCAGGGATCTAAACCTCATAACAACAATAAATAGGACGTGCTGGAGGGATAGATTCCTGTCCCAGAGACTTCCCATGCTCTGGAACAAGATTCCAATCTACATTAGGCAGAGCTCCTCACTAACCCTCTTCAAGAGAAACATTGACGAGTGGATGGGAAACAGAAAGTTTACCACAGGGATCACTTCAATGGCTCTGCTGCACAGAGGCATAGGGAACTAATCTAAGGGGCCGGCGAAAGCCGACACATTCTGGTTAGGCTTATAAATGTCTTCGGGCAGATAGCCTAGTACCTGACTATGAACCTATGAACCTAAGTCATAGCAGTTGTTCAATACTATTCAGTATGTGTACTGACAGATATATTAGAAAAACAACAACTGTCTTCACAGCTGTGATGGCTTAGTGGTTAACTGCTGTGACTATAGTGTGCAGGGTCCTGGGTTCTAGACCTGCAAGGGCTGTTTATTTTGTTGCTGGGAAGACCAAGGGCTGTTGGATACAGAGTGATTAAGGCACTTTTAAGCAGTTGTAAGCACGTGTGTGTGACAGTAAGCAATGCTAACTTCTGGTTAAATATGCTTACAGAGAGTTAGCTTCAAAATTGCTTAACCTATGTGCACATTGCTTATCCCCACGCAAACAGGCTTAAACCCACTTACTGCTGCTTAAAAGTGCTTACTCCCACTTACCCCCTGCACTGATTTTGAAAGAAATGAAACATGGGTCTTGGGAAAGTGGTAGATTTGGACACTCTATGGATTTATCATTCATTACACATTATAACTTTGTTAAGTATCCCTGATTCATGAGTACGTATACTATATATGGCACACTTGTATTTATCTCTGGATTTTACCACATTATTACTATGACACCTCACATCTGCATTTAATGCAGTACTCCAGTTCACAAATAGGTTCATAGGTAAGTACTAGGCTATTGGCCCTGGGGCTTATATAAGCCTAGCCAAAAAGGTACCCTGTCTTTTGCCACCCAAGAAAATTATTTTCCTGTGCCCCTGTCAAGCAGAGCCCCAGAGGTGATCCCCGGTGTAAATTTCCTATTTCCCATCCAGTCATCAAGATTTTACTTGAAGAGTGTTAATGAGGAGTTTTGTTTGCTATAGATAGGTAGTTTGTTCCAGAGTATGGGAAGTCTCTGGGACAGGACTCTATCCCTCCAGCATGTTCTGTTTATTGCGGTGACAAGGTTTAGGTCCCTAGAGCATGTAGCTTGGAGGGATTGGGATTTCTTTAAGTGGAGCATGTCCAACAGCTCTGGGTTTGACTTAGCTTTGTATGTTAGGCAAAGATTGCTTCTGAGTAGGTGATATACGATGGAGTAAAGCTGGAGTTTTTTGAGACAGTCTACATAGGGCATCTGTTTGAGGCCGGTAATCCTCTTTGTGAGATATTTCTGTGGCCTTTCCAGTTGTTGTAGATGTCTTGTGAGCTACATACCAAAAGGGGCATTGTACTTTATAATGGGTCTAATAAGTGACGAGTAGAGGGGAACAATGAACTCTTTTTTCCTGGATGAGAAACCATGCCATGTAGAAGGATTTCCTGACTACTGTGGCGATGTGATTATCAAAGGAGAGACTGCTGTCCACCTGTGTTCCAAGGTCTCTTAACACACGTTCGGTGTTAAGTAGACTACCACCTATGTGGTAGCTCATGAGTACAGAGTTTGTACCAAAGGGGGTGACAATGTACGTTTTGGCATTGAGCTTGAGGCCATGGCTTTGACACCAGGCATCTTTCTCAGTGAGCCCCTTTTGTAGGATGTCCACATCGTTAGGAGTTTCGATTATGGCTCCTAGTTTGCAGTCATCTGTGAACTTCGTTAGCCAAAGACCTTCTGTGTTAGCCTGTACTTCAGAAACATAGACACCAAACAGGAGAGGACCCAGGACTGAACCCTGTGGTACTCCACTTGTCACTGGTCTGAAATCAGATTTGGAGTCTGCTACTTTCATAGTGTGGGTTCTGTCAGTGAGCCAGTTGGCAACCCATCTTGTGACATAGAGATTTATCCTTAGTTTAGTGACTTTATCTGCAATTTCTAGAGTGGAGGATAGTGTCAAAAGCCTTGGAGAGATCTAGATAAGCTGTGTGAACCAATGTCAAACGCCTTGGAGAGATCTAGATATGCTGTGTGAACCAACTTACCCTCTTCAAAGACATTTATCAGGTTTAGGAGATATGATCTGCCTTTTACAAACCCGAACTGGGTGGGGTCCAGAGTTTGGAAATTACCAATGTCTTTGTTTAAAAGTTCCACGATGATACGTTCCATGGCCTTGCAAACCAGGCTCATTAGGCTAATGGGGCAGTAGTCCCTGGGGTCCATGGTGGCTCCCACTTTGTGTAGTGGGATTACCATCACTGTGTGCCATTCCGTGGGCACAAAGCCTGAGGTGAGGCTATGATTGAACATGGTGCTTAGGTGGGGTGCCAGTTCATTCTGTAGTTCATGTAGAACACAGCCTGGGATGTTGTCAGTCCCATGGATGCTGTGTCCTTGGCTTTGGAGAGTGTGTTTTTTACCTGTGCAGCTGTGATTACAGGAACTTTGTATTCTTCCGGTATAGAGATGGGCCCTTTACGGGGTGAGAGAGGGGTAAACTTAACACTGAACATATCTGCCTGGATGTTGGCAATATCAGTTGGTTCTGTATGTTTAGTGACATTGTGCTGTAACTCAGAGCAGATCTGAGTGTTGCCATTGAGATTCTTGACAGAGCTATAGAATGCTTTGTGGTTGTCTTTAGAATCAGTGGTGATTTTGTTTTTGTAACTAGCTTTGGAGGATTTTATGAGGGATCTCAGCTTCTTATTGAGGCTGACCAGGGAGTTCCTCCAATCATGGTATTTTACTCTTTTTTGCAACAGTTTATTTCTTCTGTTGTAGAGTTTGTTTATGGCAGGGACCACCAGGCTGGCTTCCTTTTTTTGGAGGATAGCATCTTGGTTCTGTTAGGGATAGCACGATCCATGCACTCGTGTAAATGCTTATAAATTGCATTTGTATAGAATTCAGCAGTTGTACCTCTATAGTCCATCTGCATGGGTGTTCTGAACTTTGCCACTTCTGTCTTAAGAAGCGTGAAGTTGGCTTTGGAGAAATTTTTTACGGTGGTTTCCCTAATGGGGGGTGGGAGTGGGATGCGGATGTCTAGTGTGATTAGCTTGTTTTTGGATCTGACCAATGAGGAATTGACTTCTGGTGTGGAACACCGGTCGCCCATGTTGGTAATGGCCAGGTCTAGGATATTGCTGCCCCTGGTGGGGGTGTGGAGGTGTGGATAAGTTGATCCAAGGCATTGGAATTTATGAATTCCAGAAAAAAGAGTTGGTACATGAGTATTTTTCCCAGTTAATGGTGGGGTAGTTGAAACTGCCCATTATGAGGATGTTGAGTTGTACCTAATATTTTCCACTGTATCAAGAAATGAGGAGTGGGAATCCTGGGGCATGGTGGGGCATCTGTAGCAAGTTACAATTTGGATTGCGGTCTTGCCCAGAGTTAGCTGCACTTGGATAATCTCGGATGCATGATGCTGAGCAACTAACCTGGAGGTGTGGATATCCTTAATGAATATGGGCACGCCTCCACCTTTAGTGTTTCGGTCCAAGTTAGGTGGCTGAAAGGTGTGGTATGCATTATAGCCTGGTAATGCAGGGGTGCTCTCTGGAGCCTTGAACCAGGTCTCTGTCACTGCACAGATGTCGATGTACACCATTTTAAGGAGTGCCTCGAGTGAATGCATTTTGAGGTTTAGACTTCTAGCACTGAGCAGCATTACCCTTAGATTTTGCTTGCTTGTACATGTTATGGTGGTGAATTTGTCATTTGAACCTTGCCTAAAAAAGCCACTATAGGGGTGGCAAGAGCCTTAGCCAGTATCCAGAATCCCAAGGGTGACAGGTGCAGGCCATCTCTGGCAAAGCATTGTGGTCTGTTGATCATGTTATCCCAGGCAGACAGATACTGGATCCCCTTAGAATGACACCAGAAGCTTAGCCAGTTCTTGAAGTCAATCATTTTGTCCTTGTACTGTGGCATCATTCTGGGTGATGGCAGCATGCTACTCAGGGTTAGGGTCATACCTGCCTGGGCTACAAGATCGGAGAGCTCCTCCATGTCTCTTTTCATGTAGTCCAGGGAGGTATGTCTCACGTCATTCACACCAACATGGACAATGACAGAGTCATATTTGTACTTGTTGTGGAGTGATCTGAGTGCGTACATTATGTGGCGGATCCTGGCACCTGACAAGCAGCTGACAGTAACTTTCTCCTTGTTTAGCCTGGTGAGTGAAACATCAGTGTGCCTGACTATAGAGTCCCCTATGAATAGAGTGTTGGGTACGTTGTTATGCCTTATGGGCTGTGGTTGAGTGGCACACTGAGTTTGTGGGCTATGTGCCATTTGGGTTGTGTTGGGGGGTGGAGGTTGCTTGCATTTCTGCTTTCGAGGTCTCTGTTGCTTTAGCAGATTTTTATTGAGAGCCTCCGTGAATATAGTTGTGTGTTTTGTGTTTCTATGTGTCTGTTTTGGTGGTGTAGGTTTTAAGGTACTATGTTTGAGTGTGGTGTGGTGCAAGTGTTTACCTTCACCTCTTGACTGTCTAGTCCAGTTTTGGGTGAAGAGAGCTTTGCTTCCAGTTTGGCTATATAAGTGCATCTCTCACAGGTTGTAGTGTTGGGTGGTAGGAGGAGAGAGTTGTCTGTGTACATGAAACAATTGCTGCATTGTCCCAAGCTGCCCAGATTAATCAGGTAGACAGGAGAAAACACTGGGAGCTGACCCTTAGACATGCCTGGATAGGTGCTTATTTATTAAGTACTAAAAACTTTTTTCACTAGACAAGTGAGTAAAGTTGAGTGCTGTAGTAATTTGTAGCTTATTTAGTGCTTACAACTAGTTCTGAACAAGTGCTGAGCTCAAAGAAAGAGATTTGAGTGCCAAAACTAAAAAAATGGCTAATTTTAAGTAAAATTTTAAAGAGCAGACTTTATGGCGCCGGGAATAGTTTAACCCTAGCTAAGCGGCGATGCGTAAAGTGTATTTTTTATATAACAGTAACAAATGAGCAAACTGATTTAAACAAATTAACCAATAAAAAGCTAAAAACTGACCCCCGTTCCAGCAGTCATCAGTCAGATAAGTTCTAACTGCACACTCCTGCCACTAGGGTGCAAGAGAACCTTCTCCAAAAAAAGATGATCTGGATTAGTGCTCAAGTTATACAACCAAATCTAGATTCAGCAGGTCTGAATTTAGTTTATGGTACAGCAAACAAGGCATACCAATTTCAGAAAGAAACAGTTCAAATAAGCAGGTACAATAAGCCTTTAACCAGAAACTCACAGCTCAGAAGGGCAGAATCCACCCTCTCCTCCCACAAGAGTGCAGACCACACCTTCTTAATGAAAATAACTGTCCCGAAGCCCAAGTGCTTAAACCAGAACTAATACACTTTTAGAATAACGGACACTAAGCCTTCAATTAGCAACTTCCAACTTAGAAGGATGTAAGCTACCTGTCCTGCCACAACAGTGCAGACCACAAACTTTCTTAATGTAAAACAACTGGTCTGATGCCCAAGTGCTTCAACCAAAGGCTTAGTTAGAATAACAGTTACAATTTAATCAGGCTACTAACAAGCAGTAATAAATGTAGCAGAATAAATGCAATTAAGTACTTTTAAGAACAAGCAGCAAAAGCAAAATAAAGTAGGAAGAAACACAAATACAGTAAAAGCAGATTAATAAAGTGCAAATTTTTTATATAACAATAGAAAACAAGCAAACTGATTTAAACAAATTACACAATTAACCGGTAAAAAAGCTCAAAACTGAGCCCTGTTCCTGCAGTCTTCAATCAGACAAGTTCTAACTGCACACTCCTGCCACTAGGGTGCAGGGGAACCTTCTCCAAAAAGATGGCCTGGATTAGTGCTCAAGTTATACAAAGAAAGCTAGATTCAGGATGTCTGAATCTAGCCTATGGTACAGCAAACAAGGTGCATCAATTTCAGAAAGAAACAGTTCAAATAAGCAGGCAAAATAAGCCTTTAACCAGAAATTCTCAGCTCAGAGGGGCAGAATCTAGCCTCTCCTCCCACAAGAGTGTAGACCACAAACCTTCTTAATGAAAAATAACCGGCTTGAAGCCCAAGTGCTTTAATCAGAACTAATACACTTTTAGAATAACAGACACTGAGCCTTCAATCAGCAGTTCCCAACTTAGAAGGATGTAAGCTACCTGTCCTGCCACAACAGTGCAGACCACAAACCTTCTTAATCTAAAACAACTGGTCTGGAGCCCAAGTGCTTAAACCAAAAGGCTTAGAATAACAATTACAATTTAATCAGGGTACTACCAAGCAGTAATAACAACTTCTTTGGAATACAACTGAGGACTTTTAAGAAGATGCAAAAGCAAAATAAAGTGCATTTTTTTTAGGTAAAGTGCAACGAGAGAGGAAGAAGGAGTAGAAGAAAAATTCAGAAAAAATCAAGGTTAAGAACATTAGTGGATTGGCCTTCTCAAATGTTCTCTCTGTATTAAGTAGAGTGAACACCAGACTGGTAGGGGTGTCCCAGATCAAATTTACAGTAGGGGTGGGCAACTACAAAGCCACCCACTATAACAACACCACAAGAATAGGGTGGGGGGGGGACACTTTCAGGACAGATGGAAAACAGAAAACAATGCCAGAAAATGTATAAAACAATTTAGTCAGGCAAAATTTAGACAATGCAGAACTCTGAAAGGTTAAAATGTTAAGAAATATACTTAGCAATCAGTGATATATTTCCAGATTATTTGAGAATCACACACCAGCCAGACACCTGGAGTTTCCAACAATATGTTATTTAGTAGGTTATACAGCAAAAAAATGGAATTTACTACAGTATCGAACCAGGAATGACTGCTTGCAAAGTAAACACTCTGACTACTGCACTATTGCAGTACTGCTTCAACTGAATGTATCTTGCTATTTATCTTCTTGTGCTATTTAAGCTACAGTATGCGTAGCTAAACAATGGGCAAACCCGTGCACCTACAGTTAAATTTAATCTGTTTGATAAAAAAAAATTGACAAAGCTTGACAAAATGAGGTACAACTAGGGACATATTTTAAATATTGCTCTTATAAACTTGTTCTCGAATAACAGGATTTGTTTTAATATAACGTTTCTGATGGATTTGGTGTCTGAAACTCAAATGTATGCCATTATTTCATGACTTCAATCCTGAGATCATCCCAGTGATTTGCCACGACAAATGGGGTATAGGCCAAATGTATGGGTGAAAAATCTGGACATTCTGTGAAAAGCTATACAGTTGGGAGGTATGCAACCCCTATGAGCGTTCTCACTCATTGTAATTGCCGAACCGCAATTCTTGAGTGCAGGGGGTGTATATTGTGAGAGCTGTGCTCTCAGACACCCCCCCTGCTCTCGTCCATGCTACATGTCCATTTAGGAGCAGAGGCAGCGCACCTTCATAATTATGCATGGCGCGATGCCGTGCTGCTCTTAAACGGTCGTTTCCATGCAGGAATAAGCTATTCCTGTATGGAAGCTTACTGAATCCCGGGGATAGTCTCCAAGATTGTTTGCCTAGTATTGCTCCTATGTTCCTATGTTACAAAAAGTGTGTGATGTCATACATGTTATTGCACACAATGACACTCACTCAAGTCTACCCACTGCTGAACAGTGGGCAGCCCACTTAAAACCATGATGCACCTACTAATCTACCAGAAAGTGCCCAGTTATGAGCAGAAACCACAACCCAGCTGTCAGGCTAGGCAAGCTAGCATAAGCCGCTCACTCCCATTCCCTCATGCCCAACTCCTCCAACATTTTTTAACATGTTTATTGAATTATCACTTAAGACATATGCAAACATACATTTATATAAAAGAAAACAAACCATGTTAGCATGTTCACAGTTATAAATATTATACAGCACATACATTCTTTTCTACAATTATCATCAATCTAGCATTACATGAATTTCTCAATTCCTGCTTTCTGTTAAACTTCACTTCTCTTCCAAACCATTATTCTGCATGTATTGTTGCCACAATTTCCATTTTTTTTGTAACTGTCTCTTTCTCTTTTCTAAAGATCCTACTTTTAGTTCTTTTATCTCTGTTGCAATATTCACTACTTCAAATACAGTTGGTTTAGACTTTGATATCCATTTTCTAGTAATCGTCTTTTAGGAAACCACCAGCATTAAACTTAACAAGACTTTACTATGGCTAGGCAATTCAGATCCTATATCCAGCTCAAAAAAATTATTTCTTTAGTTACATCCATTTGCTCATCCAATATTATTAACAGCGTACTCTTTAGGGAATATTTAAAATCTGACAAACTCATTACACTGCCAAAACATATGCTACCAGTTACCCCTTTCTTCCCCATCACACCTACAACATTTGCCGACTACCTAAGGAACAATTATCTGGAGTCTGCTTGGGATACAAAAATACCTATGCAAACACTTCCAAGCAAAAATCCTAAATTTTCTAGACTTTGTTGCATATTTGGGAGCCATACATATGTCCTCCCATTGTTTCTTTGTGAATTGCTTATCCACTCTCTCTTCCCAATCTTTTCTAAACTCCTCTGATTGATTCCTGTAGTTATCATGCAATATGTCCTACTAATTAACCCTTTTTAACAGTATCTTCTGCTCTAGATTCAACTAAAAACTCTACCAGGGTAGGTCTTTCACTTAGGATTCCCTAGTCCCTTTCTTTTTGTCTATACTCTGATAACAATCCCTGATAGGGATCCATTGTATAGCCTGCAGTCCATATGTCTTCTTAGCCTCTTCCCATTCTATTATCTTTCCCATTTTAGCTGTTTGCTCCCAATACCTTGATTCCTTTCCCAGTTTTCTGCAGTAAATTCCAGCACCCTTTCCCCCATTTTCTGTACCCCTAATTGCAGCCATCCCCATTGGCAGAATCTCCTTTCTCCATCCCTGTGTTGGCTTAGTTCTTAGAATACATTCTGCTACTTTACGAATATAATATTCTGTATGGTTGTTATTCTCCTTAATGATCTGCATCCAAAATCCCACTCTTTCCTGGTTTCTTGAATTTCCCCCTACTTCATCAGCATCCCTTTCCACTTTGAATTATAGCCTTCAGCTTGTGTTATGTATATGAGTCCTTCAAACCAAGTAATTCTAAACCACCTTGTTTTTTTGGAAGGATCAGCTTATCCCACTTGACCCTTGCCATCTTCCCCTCCCAGATAAAAATAATTCAACTCTTTATCAATATCTGTTCACAACTTCTCTGGTTGATAAAAATATGCCTGACCTATATATAAAATTAAAAGGACTCAGCTCTAGATCCAGCACTAGGTGACCTAGGTAGCTGCACTGAGTCCACAGTCTGGCATATTGCATGATAACTATAGGAATCAATCAGAGGAGTTTAGAAAAGATTGGGAAGAGAGAGTGGATAAGCAAGTCACAAAGGGGGGATATTTACTTTTTAATTAAAAAAAACTACAAGCCTTCTTTAAGCGAATTCATTCTTCTTTGAGAACACCCTCTGCCCTCTGTGTCTGTACAACCCTTCACACATCTGATGTTGCTTGTAAAGTTGTTCGTTCTTTAAGAATGCCCCCTGAATGGGTCAGTGCATACCTGTTGTTGCTTGCTTCTGTACTGCACCCATGCATGGAATTTAAACACAATGTTCCTGTGGCCTCATACTTACTTCTTCTGCATGGACATGATGTTATTTATTTTTTGACCTATATCAACAGTACAACGCAGTTTTTAAGATTTACTTCAAAGTATAATGTAGATGAAATCCACTTTTTGGATGTTACTATAAGAAAGGACTTGACCAATGCTTCCTTTGTTAGTGATTTGTACAGGAAGCCTACATATAGCAACAGTCTATTACATTGTCAGACTAGTCACCCGGAACATGTCAAGAAAGGAGCTGTTAAAGGTCAATTTATTAGAATTTCACGCATGGTTAGCAGCACTGAAGACTTTCACACTCAGTGTAATTGTTTAAAGGGTATGTTTTTGGCTAGAGGATATTCTCTGGAATTAATTGACAATGTCATTAGTGAGGTTTCAAATATGAGACTAGATGGGAAATTGTGCCTGTTACTTTTAGACAACACTTATGCAGTGAATACAACTAAAACAAACACTGCTCTTGGGGAAGTAGACTACGAGCAAGTTTGTTCCTTCATTACAAATTTCTCTTTAGATCAGAATGAGATATACAGTATTTTAAAGAAGTATTGGAGAATTTTTTATGGGCAAGATACTATCTTGAGTAAGGTTGGTGTATACCCTAGGGTTGTTTACAGGAGAGGGGCTACCATCAAAAATTTACTGGAGATGGAATCTCATCCCATTACAATTATTGGCGGGTTAGGCACCAGGAAGTGTGGGTTTTGTTTTACAATGTTCTTACATTTTGAACATTGACAAGATTACTGTCAATCACACAGTTAAGTCCAAGGGTAGATTTTCTTGCTGCACTGTGGGAGTTATTTATGCAGCTTTGTGTATTAATTGTAAGGGGTTCTATATTGGTAAAACCAAAAGGCACTTTACAGATAGGGTATATGAACATCTTAGGGCTATAAGAACCCAGAACAACACTAGTGCTTTATTCAAACACATCAATAAAAGCCCTGGACATGATTTTAGATTTTGTGTCATTGAAAATGTCCCACAGAACCCTAGGGGTGGACCATGGGAAGATTATCTTGATTTTAGAGAACTGTTTTGGCAGATTAAATTAGATGCTACTACCTTCCCTGAACGATGCAACAAATTTAACTAGCCTACTTAAATTGCGAGCATATGAAATTTAAAGTTGTTTAAATTTTTAATATATCAATTTCTTATTTTTTATTACCTACTGTTAATTTTATATCAAGTTATTTTTAGGGTGTAGAGTTGTTTGTGTTTATATACTATGCTGTTCTTTTATGGCTATGGCATTTTTTATTGCACTTGGCACTTGGCACTTTAAGCATACAGAACTATTTACTTGATTGTTTAATTGAATCAGGTGATGCTTTTATGCTATAAATTAAACATGTTTTTGTTTTAATTCAGTTCTGATGAAGTCAGCCTGTGGTTGCTGACGAAAGCGCTTAACTGTTGTGGTTTCCCGAATAAAAGTTTTTGAGTACAGGACTGTCAGCGTTTTTTTGGATTTCTGTCATGATGTTATTTATGACTGCTTCAATGAATGACCCATTGTTACAGGGTGTGTTCATATATATGCCCATGTGCGTGAAATGCCCTAGTTAGGGATGGCAGGTTAATTTGCTCAGGCTCAAAGCAGGTACCTTGGTTACAGTTGACAAGAGCCTGCATCCTCTACACCAACTACCAGACTGCTCAAAAAGTATGAATTTCACTGCATTTTCAAGGAACTGAATTTTAGTGCATTTTCAAAAAATTGTGAGCTTCAGTGCCTTTTCTAGGACTTGTGAACTTCAAGGGAAGAGAAGTTTATTGATACTCCGCTAAGTCTGTTTTCATTGTGCAACTGTTTTGTTTAGCAAATGGCTGCCACTGTTTGTGCTATAGCATTTGAAAGCAGGCAGTATACTTGCTTTTGATGCAGAAGGCTGTGGGTTCTGCTCCCACACCATGTAAATGGATTGCTGAAACTGTGTTGTACTTTAAGGGGGGATGGAGTGCTGCAGTCCAGAGTATATCCCCTTTGGATGAGATTCCTAGTAACTATGAATCTGTTGTCAGTTTGCCATCCATTCCCTATTGCAATATTACCACTTACCTTTTTTTTTAATTTACCTTGGCAAATTATTCTTCAAGGGCAGCAAGCATTGAATTTGTAGATGAAACACTGAAAAATAAAGTTGTTGTTAGCAACAACCTCTTCACTGGATACAGATCTCTAATATGGAATTATTCAGATGATTTTTACTTCTGTAGAAATTGTGCATATCAATTGATATTGATTGGCCTTTTGTGGTTGAAATGTTTTGAAATGGGCAGTTTTGCCATTATTGGTTCATACATTTTGTTTCAATGCTTACTGAAAAAATGTTCAAAACTACAAATTTAAAACACACTCTAACAAGCGGTGCTGTATTATACGAGGGATTTAATTTAATACAATCAGGAAGATGAATCAAATAATGCCTGCATGTCTGCATGGTCCTAAAATGTGTGCGAGTGGCCTATGGTTTGAAAACAGCCCAAAGATAAACTTTACCTGCCACTGGCCAGATGCATTTTCTTTGAATGCGAGTTTAAATGCCATTTCAATGAATGTAAGTGAAGTTTACTGTTAATGCTACGTCTGTTTTCATTGTGAGACTGTATTGTTGTGTTTAGCAAATATCTGCCAGTGTTTGTTTTATAAAATTTGAAATAAAAGCTTTAAATTAAATCCAAATATCTGTAATCATTATAAAAGTAAAGAAGAGAATAATATGCACACTAACAGGTTTGAATAGTGTTTATGGTAATGGGATACTGGAATGACTTGGGGGCTGGGAGGCTGTTACGTGTGTAGGGAAGCCCTGATCCATTGCTCCACCTAGGGCCCCATTTGACCATGATCTAGCTCTGAGGGAACTAAAAACATTTTCACTGCTTTTATCTTGCTATTCATATCCATAAACATGATTCCCTAGTTTCTCAGTTTTTGTATTATCGTGTTAGTCTCTTCCCACATATCCTTATCTGCCATAACATAATCCTTTTTAATCCGTACTCCTAAATACTTCATTTTATTGTGTCTGCTTAAATATGTGTATTTGAATTATCAATTGTGACATGGGAAAATTTACATTCATATAAAAGTAATCAAACTATATTAACATAACAAACATTATTACTCCGTAGCATATTGCCTACTCCGAGGTGATCTCTGCCTAACATATAAAGCTATGTCAAACCCAGAGCTGTTGGACATGCTGCACCTAAAGAAATCCCAATCCTTCCGAGCTACATGCTCTGGAGACCTAAACCTTGTCACTACAATAAACAGGACACGTTAGAGGGATAGATTCCTGTCCCAGAGACTTCCTATACTCTGGAACAAGCTACCCATCTATTTCAAGCAAAGTTCTTTATTAGCACTCTTCAAGAAAAATCTTGATGAATGGATGGGAAATAGGAAATACACCCCGGGGATCACTTCTGTGTCTCTGCTGGACAGTGGCACAGGAAAATAACTTTCTTGGGTGGCGTAAGCTATGGAACCTTGCTGGCTAGGCTTATGTAGGCCCTTGGGCCGATAGCCTAGTACCTACCTATGAACCTATGAACCTATTATACTTCACATATATTGCTATATATCATATAACCTAAGCAATATGACAAATTATTCAATTCCTGCTTTTTTTAAACAAGAAACATCTTCATTAAACTATCACTTGCTGCATAGGCAATCATACATTTATATAAATGAAAATAAACCACACAGACACAATCCTAGTCATAAGCATTTTACATCACAAACCATACTGACGCACTCCCAGTTGCAAACATTATACATTACTTATAATCTACCCAATCTTTCTTACTCAAACATTACATGGCTCATTAAGTCCTGCTGCTTTGTAGGCCTCATTCCTCCCTTGTATGTATTTTTCTCACAACTCCGATTTTTCCTATGTAGTTTGCTCCTACCCTTTTCTAAAGAGCTCAATTCCAGTTGTTTTATCTCTGTTGCTATAGTCACTACTTCCAGTATAGTTGGTTTAAGATTGTGATTTCCATTTTCTAGTAATTGCTTTTTTGGCAGCCACCATTATTAGACACAACAAGGCCTTACCATGTCTAGGCAATTCCGATTCTGTATCAGCTCAGAAAAATCATCTCCCTCGTCAGACAATTCTGCCCACCCAGCATCTCTGACAGTGCATCCCACAAGGAATCCTTAAAGTCCACCAACTCACCTCACTCCCGTAAAATATGTTCCCAATTATCTCTTTCTTCCCCTTCACCTCCAACATTTACTGTCTACCTGAGGAAAAATTCTCTGGAGTCTACTTGGAGTATAAAAATATCTATATAAACATTTCCAGGCAAAAATCCTAAATCTTCTAGATTTTGTTGCATGTTTGGGAGACATACATATATCCTTCCATCGTTTCATTGTGATTACTTATCCAGTCTCTGTAACCAATCCTTTCTAACCTCCTCTTATTGACTCATACTTATTGTGCAATATTTTATATGCTCTACTAATAATTCCTTTTTAATGGTAGCTTCTGTTCTAGATTTTATTAAAAACTCCACCAGTGCGGGTCTTTCATTCAGGACCCCCCTATTTCTTTCTCTTTGCCTATATTCTGATATCAGTCCCTGATAGGGAAGGCAATCTCTAACCTGCAGTCCAAATAAATTCTTGGTGTCTTCCCATTCTATCATCTTTCTCTCTAGTTATTTGCTCCCAATACCTTGGTTCCTTTGCCAGTTTTCTCCAACAATAAATTCCGGCCCCCTCTTGCCAATTGTCTGTATCCCTAATTGCAGTCATTCCTACCGCTAGAATCTTCTTTCTCCATTCACGTGTTGGTTTGGTTCATAGAATACTTTCTGCTACTTTATGGATATAATATTCTGCATGATTATTGTTAGTCTCCTTAAAGGCCTAGATACAAAATCTCAGTCTCTCCTTGTTTCTTGAGCTTCCCTCATGTTTCATCATAATGCCTTTCCATTTTGAATTGTAGTTTTCTGCTTGTGCTATGTATAGGAGTCTTAACTGTGTAACTCTGAAATACCCCTTCAAAATGGGTAATCCCAGTCCACCCTGTTCTACTGGAAAAATCAGCTTATTCCACTGGACTCTTGCCATTTTCCCCTCTCATAGAAAGTCATTCAGCTCTTTATTGTTATCCACAACTTCTCCTCTGGCTGATAAAAATATGCCTGACCTGTGTATAAGACTAAAGGGACTACAAACATTTTAACTGTTTGTATCGTACTGTCCATATCCATGTAACAAAGCTTCCATTTTCTAAGTTTTTATATTATCTTTTGTTTAGTCTCTTCCCACATATCCTTAGCTGCCACATTAGAATAATTTTTAATCCATACTCCTAAATATTTCTTTTTATCATGTCCCCATAAATATGGGCATTCCTGAACCAGTTCATGTGTGGGTACATAATTTACCAATATTACCTTTCTTTTGGCTTCATTAATTTTGTATCCCAAAAGATCTGAAACTGTCTCAAAATGCTCCACAACACTGTAATGTATTTTTCTGGTTTTGTCAGGTACAAAATAATATCATCTGCAAATAAAGCCAGCTTTTCTTGATTACCATACCAATTATATCCTTGAATTTCTCATTTTTTTCCAGTGTAATTTGTTTTGAGTCCCTTATTTTCTTTGCCAGTGGTTCTAAATATAATGCAAGTAATAAAGGGGAAAGAGGACACCCCTGCCTGGTTCCTCTGCTCAAGCAGAAATTATCAGAGAGGACCGTACCCACTTTAATTTCTGTCTCCAGTCCATCATATATTCTCCTAATCAACCTTGTAATTTTTCAGGAAATGCAAATGCTTCCATTGCCCTGCTCATAAAGTCCCAGCTTTACTCTGTCAAATGCTTTCTCTGTATCAAGACCCACCAACAACAATGATATTTTCTTACATTTTGCTTCCCTCTGGGTCATCAGTGTTCTATTAATGTTGTCAAATGTTTGCCTCCCCTCCGAAAAATCACACTGATTCATGTCTATCAGTTTTGGCATTACTTTTGCCATTCTTTCAGCCATTATAGACATGAACATTTTATAATCATGGTTTAGTATTGAAATGGGCCTGTATAAAACTGGATCTGATGGATCCTCACCCTCTTTAGGAATTACAGCTACCATTGCTTTCTGCCAGGATGGTGGTACTTCTCCTCCTTTTAAGTTATTGTTAAACAAAACCTTCCGGATCTTTATCAGTCTTTTTCCTCCTAGCTTCCAAACTTCCACAGGAATGCCATCTAGTCCTGGGAAATTTCCTGTAGATTGGGTATACATCACAATTTTTATCTCATCTCTTCCTATCCTAACTCTTAGTAATTGAGCCTCTTCTACCTCTAACCTTGGCATATTTTATTCTCCCATAAACATTTCCATTTGTATCTTTTCTTGATTTTCATATTTCTCTGCTTTATAGAGACTCATAGAATTTCCAACATATTTTTAATACCTCTACAGGATCTCTTGTTACCTCCTTTGTTATAGGCTGCCTAAGTTTGTCAACATCACTTTCTAGTTTCTGTTGCCTGAGTCATTGTGCTAAACGTTGTTGTGCTCCAGTGTTATCAAAAACAGTTGCTTAACAGCAGTCTTTTCTAAGCTTGTACATATTATTGAGGTAATCCCCTATTTTCTGCCTTGCATTCTGCACTTGATCCTGTTCTTGTTCTGTGAGATTCCCCCTATTCTGCAGCACTTTCACATTTGTCAGTCCCTCTAAATAATTCTTGTTACTTCTTAGCCATAGCTCCCTTTCTTTTATTTCCACCCTAATTTTAAACCCCACTTTAATTTTATCCCACTCCCTAGCTATATTTTCAGAAGAAATTTCTATCCTCTCTGACCGCTCCTAAATAATCTCCACTACCTGTTTCTTAAATTCCACTTTTTTCAACGGAAAGGTGGGAAAGTGCAAATGTCTCATTTTTATTTCATTACCATGTGTTTTTATTTTAGCTATTATTGGCACATGATCTGAAATAGTCATTAGGTGGCTATCAAGATCTTCAATTAAATGCACATGTTTCTGTGAAATGTAAATTCTATCTAGCCTAGCCCATTTACATATTTTAGGAATAATATGTAAATTCACTCTAAACTCCTATTGCTGAATTTGCATCTTCCATCCCAAATATTCTCATACATGTCTTCAAAAATCTACCCTCCTTTGTTATATTTTCCCTTCTGGGCCCCCAGACGCATCTTCAATACTGCAAATCAAATTCCAGTCACCACCTATAAGTAATATTCCTTGCTGAAAACTGATTATTTCTCCCAGAATTTTCTTAATCTCCATTACAGCAGTTTTAGGTGGAATGTAAATACATGCCAGTGTAGTCCTCCTCCCTTGCCAGTAGCCCCTTAGCACTACAAATCTGTCATTGCTATCACTATTGGCCTTCCTCTTGCAATTAATATAAGTACTCATCTTTTCCTTTGTCCCAGGTATTCCACTGAATAACCACCCTGAAAACCTTCCTTTATCTGCTTAAATGTTAGTATTGATGTACCAGTTCACAGTTTACAATTATAGCTTTTGGTTTATTTTCATTAATTTTAAATCATGAAAAAAAACTTGAAACTGCCTCAGAATGTTGCACTACATTGTGATGTCCCTTTCTGGCTTTAACAAGTACAAAATAATATTGTCTGCAAATAAAGCCAACCTTTCTTGATTACCATAGCAATTATATCCTTGGTTTTCTGAGTCCCTTATTTTCTGTGCCAGTGGCTCTAAATATAACACAAATAACAAAGGGAAAAGAGGATACCCTTGTCTGGTTCCTCTTTTCAGATGCAACTTATCAGAGCAGAACCCTATCACTTTAATTTTTGTTTTCAATCCCTCATATATCTTCCTTATTAGCCTTATTACTGTATCAGGAAATGCAAATGCATTCATTGCTGTACTCATAAAATCCCAGCTTGCTCTGTCAAATGATTTCTCTGCATCATGACCCATCAGTAACAGCAGAATTTTCTTATATTTTGCTTTCCCCTTGGATCATCATTATTTTATTAAAGTTGTCAAATGTTTGCCTCTCCTCCACAAAACTACATTGATCCATATCTATCAATTTTAGCACCATCTTTGCAATTATTTTAGCTATTATAGACATAAATACTTTATAATTGAGGTTTAAAATTGAAATGGGCCTATATGAAGCTGGGTCTGATGGGTCTTTACCATCTTTAGGTATTACAGCCACCTTAGTTTTCTTCCCAGATGTTGGTGTTTCCCCCTTCTTTTAAAACACCATTAAATAAAACCTTGCAGAACTTTACCGCTTTCTTCCTCTCCTAGCTTCCAAACTTCCACTGGAATACCGTCTATTCCTAGAGACCTTCCCACAAATTGATTATATGTCAGCATTTTTGGCTCATCTCCTCCTGTCTTAACTGTTAAATTGTTAAGCCTTTATATACCTCTAACACTGGCATACTTGTCTTCCATAAATATTTCCATTTGTGCTTTTGCTTGATTTTCACATTCCACTGCTTTATATAAATTTTCATAAACTTTCTGAAACATCGCCAATACCTCAGGATCACTGGTTATTTTTCTTCTTTATAGGCTCCCTGAGCTTGGCAACAACCCTTTCTACTTTCTGTTGCCTAAGACATTGTGCTAAGAGTTTTTGTAGTCTGGAGTTATTATCAAAAAGCAGTTGCTTAAACAGCAATCTTTCTAAACTCGTGCATATTATCCAGCTACTCCCTTATTTTCCCTTTAGCACTCTACAGTCACACCTCTTCTTTTTCTGTAAGATTCCCCTTATTATGCAGTAATTTAACCCTTTTCAGTCCATCTAAATAATTCTTGGTACTTCTTAAGTATATCTATTCTTCTGTTATTTCTACCCTCTTTTAAAATGCCACTTTCATTTTATCCCACTCATTAGCTATAACTTCTAAAGAAATTTCTGTCTTCCCTAATAACACTCTAATAATTTCCACTACCCATTCCTTACATTTCTCTGTTTAACAGGTAGGTGGGGAAGCACCACTGCCTAATTTTAATGTAATTACCCTGCATTTTAACCTAGTTGTTGTTGGTACATAATCTGAAATATTTATTGGATGTATGATGAAGCCTTCAATTAAATGCACATGTTTCTGAGAAATGTAATTTCTGTCTAGTCTAGCCCAGTTGTTGCTCCTTGGGGAATAGCATGTAAATTCTATTTGAGTTCCTAATGCTAAAGTCACATCTTTCATACCAAATATTTTCAGTCTACCTTATTTTGTTATATTTCCCCTTCTAGGTCCCCCTGATACATCCTCACTGTTATAAATCAAGTTCCAGTCATACCTATAATATTCCCTGTTGAAAGCTGATTATTTCTTCCAAAATTTTTAATCTCCATGATAGCAGTTTAGGTGGAATATAATTACATGCCAGAGCAATCCTCCTCCCTTGCAAGTATCCCCTTCTATAACAAATCTACCATTGCTATCTTTTTTCCTCTTCTATCACTGTTGGAGCTCCTCTAGCAATTAGTATATGCACTCCCCTTTTCCTTTCTCCTCGATATTATGCTCAATATCCCTCCTGAAATCCTTTCTATATCAAATTCATATGCTTACGTCTTTCCAAATGTGTCTCCTGTAGCACTGCTATTTGCACTCTGCATTTCTTAATATAATTCAATATTCTTTCCTTTTTGTCTATACCTGTGAGGCCATTCATGTTCCAAAATAATATATTTAGAGTAGCCATTATGATAAGAAGTTATTATTCCCACCTATTGTATATTACAGCTTTTTTAGATGTCTATTTCCAGCTTTTGTGTTACATGCACCCACTAAAGTTTGGCAGGTTAATCCTTTATACAATTGTTTCATGTTATCTCCATTTGAAGCTATGTCAAATTTTACAAGAAGATTTGTTTTAAAGAAACCCTAAAATGCACCCAGACACCCTCATAACCTATTAAATTAAAAGAAACATGTAAAGCTATGCAAGTCTTCAAATAATGAAGTTCAACCCT
Source organism: Protopterus annectens (assembly GCF_019279795.1). NCBI lineage: Eukaryota > Metazoa > Chordata > Ceratodontiformes > Protopteridae > Protopterus > Protopterus annectens. The sequence goes on along the minus strand of NC_056737.1, from coordinate 768,593,913 downwards.
CCTGACAGGAGCAGTTGTCCCAAATCAACAGCTGCACCCACAGGCTTTGATTAACCTAAAATTAAAGTTGCCAATGCTAACATACATGTTATCATCTGTGCTCCTAATTGTTGTCTGTTCTTGTCTTATCTTTATTCCCCTCCCAGACCTAAAAAAAACAACTTGTATGCTTTCAGAAAACATTAACTTTTAGCCTTAAGAAAAAGTACACTGGCTACCTTTACATACAACTAAACTATACACTGTTCTATTAAATGCATTAAAGTATTAGGTTACCAGAAAATCTGCTGTTTCTTATTCACTTCTAATAATTTCAAACTTAATTTTTTACTGAGCTGTTTTCCCTTGCGCCGCTTCTTTCCATGAGAACATATTGACTTAAACATGTTTTTCCAGCCTTTGTTCTCTTTTTATATTGTAATGCCTACATTTCTTAAAACTAAGAAAGAAAATAGAGCACATGTTTAATTTAGTATCTTTTTCATATACAACAATTGAAAATGCTATACTACATAACATGCAATTTATATTATAACTTTTTATACAAATACTGTGAAGCACAAAATTTGTTTTACGTATGGTTACTTTTGCCTCTTTTGTCAGTTTTTTCTTTTTCCTTTTAGTGTTCTTCCAAACATTAATGACACAAAGTGAAGCATATGCTGTCAGTCCCCCAATAAATTTAACAAAGTCAACAAAAATCCAATCTTTCTCATCCACTTTTTCTTGTAAAGCCATATTTCACTAATGGGACTGATGCTTTATAGTCTTACATTTATTCATTAATTTCAGTGTTGCTGGTATTCTTCCTGTTCTTCTCCATCTCCCAGCCCCAGACTCCAGTTCAAGTCCAAGGTACTCCCAATTTTTCTAGTCAATTCCTGAGCTTTTTTCTGTCTCTCAAGCATTTTGCTTTGAAACATTGGAAACAATCTCACTGACAAATTCTCTATGTGACCCTTACCATCAGAAGAATAAGAAGCTTCTATTTGACGACTAACTCCTTGTTGGAGAAACTTTTATATTTCCCCCCTTAACCTGTTCTGCATCAAAAATGACTTTAATCCTCCAGGAAAAAAATGTTCCAAAGACAGCTGGATGCATCAACTTGAATGTTATACCTCCTTTCGACATCCCCTGATCACTGGGATAAATTTCCTTCTCTTCTACCTAGCATACATTGAATAATCATTTTCTACAAATACTTGACTGTTTCCAATTTATAACACTTTGTCCTTCTACCAAAATTTTGCCAGGATAAACTTTTTCTGCTGGTATGATTGCATTTTTATTAAGACAGGTCTTGGTTGCTGTCTCATGGCAAGGATTGAAGCATACTGGAGCATACACATGATGTGCCCTTTCAATTAACAAATCCTACTCCGGAGTACCAGTATAATTGCTTATTTATGCTTTCATAAAATGAATACAGTCTGCTCCTTCCAGCTTCTCAGACAGAGCAGAAAATCTCAGGTTTTCTCTGTGTGCTCTCTCCTCTAATGGTACTATTTTTGAAACAGCAATTTTTGACCGATTTCATACTCAGTCAGCTTTTTCTTCATTTCAGCCTCTGGTTTTTGCAATTTTATCAATTCATCTAAGTAGCTGTTTAAAGCTTCTTTCATTTTTTCAAGCCTTTTGTTATTTGAATTTATATACTCATTCAATGTTTCATTTATTTTAATCAGCTCTGAGCACATTTGACTTATATTTTCCTCTAAATTACTGGATGCTATCCCTTGTACCAAAGTTGGAGCTTGAAATGCTTTTTGTTGAGTAGCTGCAGAATTTTTCCCAGCCAGTGTTTTTCTTCACCTTTTCTAGTTGGTTTCCTTTCAGGATCTGCAAATGTATTCTTTGCTGTTATCCAGGCAGTGTATTTACTAGTCAGTAACTGAATTTTACTAAAACAGGCAGAATTACTGGCACTTATTTGTTAGTTTCTTTTTTCACATTGGGAGAGCTGAAATTAAGCTGTTGATCAGTATGCAGCCATCTTGGAAAGCCAATACCTCTAATAACATTTGATTCACTAATCAGAACTTAGGATGTTTAAGTCATAGTCAGGGCTTCATCCCTGTATGCAGTTGAGCCATTGCATTTCCCACCCATACATGGACACATGCAGGGGTGGGCAAATGCAAAAATCTGGAACCACTTTAGGTTGCTACTTGCATGATAGCCCCTTTGAGCAGAGCCCTACCCTGGTGATGGCAGAATGAATGGGCTGATTCATTAGGGATGTGTCAATGTTCATCAGACAGTAGGGTCAAAGAAACTGAGAAAAGAACTGAAAAGAAAATAGTAACCTGTATGTATTTATAAAGCCCTTGAATCCTACATAACAGTCTTTCTCATCTTTTAATGTTTCTTTTTAAGAGGATACATTTTTCATAGGAGGAAAACAACTTACACTCCTCTACATCTAGTGTACTGGAAGAAGAAGAATGCAGCCCCCTTCCACTTACTATTAAGGAGCATCTTATGCTCATTGTCATCAAAGTGTGCCCCTTACAAGCATACAGTGATTTAAATAAGTCTGTAATCTGTTTTCCTAACTGGGCAAATAAATTCATTAATATTCCATGTGAAAAGTCACATATTGTACATGAACTGAAAACTAGTCATCTTTCGATTCCTTCTTTTGAGACCCTCCAAACTACAAAGCCAATACTAACCTGTGAAAATCATTAACACCATGCACTTTATTTAGTTTAAAACATTGATTGTAAAATAATTCTTCTGTTGCGGGGCTTTTCTCCCCTTGTATATAATTACTTATTAATTATTGTTTAAATGTTTTTTAATCTGTTGTGGAGCTTTTCTCCCTGGTCCTTCACTGAAAAATGGTCCATTTAGCAAAGTATAAATAAATAAATAGATAAAGAAAAAACACATTTTCTTTCTCTCTCTTTCTCTCTAACTATATATGCACAATCCAGTCATCAAATATCAAACACTCCAAAGAGTGACTACAAAAACAGTGATCTTTTTAGATCGAATGTAAAAAGATCAAACAACATTAGAGGAGGTTAGAAAGGACAGGGAAGGCAGATCGGATAAGTAATTCACAAAGAAACAATGGGAGAATAAATGTATGTCTCCCAAATATGCAATAAAGTCTAGAAGATTTGGGATCTTCACTTGGAGGTGTTTGCATAGTTACTTCTGTCCCCCAAACAGACTCCAAATTATTTTTCCTCAGATGAATTGCAAATGTTGGAGGTGTGAGGGAGAAGAAAGAGGTAAATGGGAAATATTTTTGTGAGTGTAATGAGTTGGCAGACTGCAGACTACTCCGGCAGAAATACTGGGTGAGCAAGCTGGTGTAACTAAGGAAATTATTTTTATGTGCCTAGACATAGTAAGGCCTTACTGAGTTTAATTCTGGTGGCTGCCAAAAATAAGAAGTTACTAGAAAATGGAAATCAAAGTCTAAACCAGATGTATAGGAAGTAGTGAAAATAGTAACAGGGATAAAAGAACTGGAAGTGGGATCTTTAGGAAAGTATAAGAGCAAATTACCTAGCAAAATTGGAATTGTGGGAGCAATGCTTGCTGAATAAAGTTTTGGAGGAGGAATGAGGTTTAAGGGAAGACAGGAAATGAATGAGCTATGTAATGTTTGACTGACAATAACTCCATTTATTATAAGTGATGTATAATATTTGCAAGTGAAAATATGTCAGTGTAGTTTGTTTTCATTTATATACATGTATGATTACCTATGTCATAAGTGATAATTCAATAAATATGTTTCTTGTTTAAAATAAATAAAAAGATCAAGCATAAAAAACTCACCAAAAACATTTTTGTGCACACCCCCTGCTAATTATGTATACCATGTCCAAGATTGCACACAACAGTGGGGAAAGGGGAAATATTCCAAATGCACAGAAAACAGCCAGCTGGCTGAAAAACAAGAGTAAGATAGTGTTTGCTTTTTCAGACTGCAACAATACACACACACACACACACACACACACACACACACACACACACACACATACGCACACGCACACACACACACACACACACATATATATATATATATATATATAGATAAAACTCAATCGGTATATTTGCAGTGCTATGCTTCATTTTATTCAGTGTCTCCAAAACTACAACTGATGCACAAGACCAGGCTTAATTCCCTTTACAAAGCACACAGACAACTTTGTGTTTGTACTGTTAAACATATAACCAGATATTTGCCATCAGTCACCTCCCCAGTCTTCTCTGTTCTTTAATATTACTAAGAATCAAGCTTCAATAATTATGAAAAAAAGAAAAAAATTAATCAGAGTAGAACCAACAGATAGTCCTTTTTTCATTGCATCAATAAATGGGCACTATTAGCAGCAAAAGTGGTATCCCATACTCATACTTGTGCAGTGTCACATACTAATCAGCTTACATCACTCAAATTAGTGAAGAGTATTGATTAATTGTATATACCAGTGTCATAGTTAATTATTTATGCTATTTAATGCAAAGTTAACACTATTGTTACTTTAGCAAATATTCACTTACATTTGTAATGACTTTGATATTAAAATGTAAACTTTAAATTAAAATTGAGATTAAGTTTGCTTTTGGGGGAGAGAGAATCAAGAGAAGATCTAACTCAGAAAGTTAATTCAAGAGTTTTCTCAATAACTGGTATTAAAAGCCCTGCATGTACATTATTCAGTATCTCTGCAACCTTGCAGATATATTCCTTTTATTGCATTAAAGTGTATAGTCTTGACCTCTGACCATAGTATTTGGGCTTTTACTTTCTATAGCAACCTGTAACAGAATGATACAATGTTAATTTACATTTTGCTAATTTCCCTTAATGTGTTCTGTCTTTGCAGGTCCAAAAGGTCCTTTTATCTATTTCCCTGAAACCCAGCAACTGAGTTTCCCCTGTGTACGTTTCTAGGTAATAGCAGAATACAAAACATATGCCACTGCAAATTTGCAAATTAACCCATGTACAAGGTTAACTTCATCAGGTGCCTTTCATGAGAATATTTATTTAAAACAAACCATGCTATGCACTTAGTTCACTTAATAACAATCGAACTGTAAAATATGTGCTGCAAAATAATCAAATAGAAAATAGTAGGTAGTCCACAGCTGAGTTAAAATGGTAGGTAGTCCACAGTTGAGTTAAAAATGGAATATCCTTTATTGAAACTTTATTGAATACTTATTCAATACTTTATTCAACACTTTATTCAAATACTTCATTCAATACTTTTTTTATTCAAATACTTTATTCGTTATCTTATTCAAATACTTTATTCAGTACTTTATTAAATATTTTATTGAAACTTTATTGAAGTCTGTGTGCTTCAATAAAGGATATTCCATTTTTAATTCAGCTGTGGACTACCTACTGTTTTCTATTTGATTATTTTGTAGCACATATTTTACAGTTATATTTTACAGTTCAATTTTTATTACATGAACTAAGTGCATAACATAATTTAGGAATTGAATATATCGTACCCTCCACACTGCAAAGTTTCTTCTTGGTTTGATTTGTACCCAGTAAAGGTTGCATACTGGGTTTTTCTAAGATTTCAAGGGATACCACGGATTTCTCTTTTTGCAGAACATTTATTTGACTTACAATATATTAATTGCCAGGATATGTTTGCATTAGTTCCAGAATTTCCATACACTGTTAATGGGAAACCATATACTCCTTGCATAAATGACCACAAACAACAGGAGGCACCTGAATACATTTTCCTGTGAATCTTGCTCAGAGACCATTCGTTCTTTGAAACAGCTTGATAACTTGTGTCTTCAAATAATCACTAATTTTTGCTGACAAGTCTACAAGATGTTCAAGTTTTCTTAAATGTTATTAATGGGGAACCATGCACATAAATACTGAACTAGCATAATCATCAAATCTGCTTAACTTGTGCATCCCAGTGAGTGCAACCTTAGTCACATAACCCCACAAGCTTGCTCTTCAAGTACAAATGAATACCACCTACCAAGGCAGCATATATTTTCCCCATCTCATTAAATTTCTGAGGGAGACAGTGAATTAACACATTTTAAAGGTTCCACTCAATCACACCACAGCTGCAAAATGGCCAGGATTCCCTTCATTCATATGCCCATACTTAGGAAACCCAGTCACCTGCTTTCATATAATAAAATGTTCAAGTAACTGCACATTTAAAAGGCTCATTATATACACAATGTTCCTGACCAAAGCCTTTTGGCAGATGTCCTTTAATGTTCTTGTACTCCTCCCAGCCCAGTTTTGCTTAGTCAAAATGTGCATGTTCTCAGCATCTGAGAATCCCAGAGGTAGTACACTAAGAAAAGAAAATATATAATCTTACTTTGTTTATTTATTTTTATTTTACATTTGTTTACCAGGAAAGTCTGACTGGACATAGGTCCATTTTCAGCAGAGGCCCAGGGAGAAAAGCTCCAGATAAATATATAAATCAAACAGGAGAGATCAACAAACACATTGGCTATGGTCACATAGCAATAAAGAAGAGAAATGTAAGATTATAATTTGTATAGTACACAGTAAAAATATACATTCCTTACATTAATGTTGATGATACAACTATAAAACCACATATACAAGAGTCATCACTCATTATAGTATTATAAATGGAATACATCTTATACTACACTCATTTAGGTGGTGTGGAATGTTTAAATTAGTCAGGAAGATGTGAGTAGGTAAGAGAGGTGAGGCAATGTAACAGCTGAGATGTTATGGCAAGTTAAGTTGTTACTAAGTAGTATGGGTGTACCAACATAACTGAGTACTGAGCACTATGAGATGGATACGTAAAACAGAACAGATTAGTGAACATAATGTTTAGAGGGGTGAAGTAAGTCAAGATTTCTGGATCAGTATAAGGCAAATAAAATCAAGATTAGTGGGTCAAACAAGAATACAGATGGGTTAGTTCTGTAGGTAGAGAAGACTATAGTAAGGCATATTGGGTTGAGATGGTGAAAAGATTGTTAAGTGTTTATCCTGAGGAATCACATGAGCATAGCCAGGTATTCATATAGTGTGCTTTGAGGAGTTTTTTAAATTGTGTGGTGGAGATAATGGAGGTCAGGTGGCTAGGTATGGTATTTTAGGTTTTGGAAATAGAGTAGTTGAAGAGAGATTTTCCAGGGTCATTATTATTTTTGATGACTTCCTGACAGTTTTGGGTACTAGATCCTAAGGTTCTTGTGGTAAAATATGGTTTAATTAGATTCTGGATTGCTGGAGTTTTAGCTAGGTAGTAGTAAAGTTTGTGGGCCAATGCCAATTGATTGAGTTTCTGAAGTTGAGACAGCTCAAGCCAGTTTAGTTGTCTGAGAGCTACATAGTGATGGGTCCTATATTGGGACTCAGCAGCAAATCTAGCAATATTGTTATAACAAGATTCCAATTTGTTCAGATCAGTTTTGCAGGGGTTAGTTAGTAATGGGGATGCACAGAGGAGGGTAGACAACAGATATGTCCTGGCTATTGTGATTTTAGTGTGTTTAATGAGAAATTGCTTGTTCTGATAGAGGAGTTCAAGTTTTTTGTGAACTTTCTTAATAGTTTGGGCTATACGACTGTCAAATCTTAGGTTGTTGTCTATTTCTACACCTAATAGTTTAGTGTGGGAGGTAGAGGTGATCATGGTTTTGTTACTGGACATAATGGTAAAGTTGTTGCCTAGGGGAGATCTGCTAGGGCTGAAAATAAAATGTTTTGTTTTATTTGGGGTTAGGATAAGCTGGGAGTTAGTGAACCAGGTCTCGGCTAGTGAGAAGCACTTTTGGGTTAGGGACCGTAGGTCATCTAATATGTGGGCTGCACATGTGAGGGTGGTGTCATCAGCATATTGTACTACTGAGGCATTGACACTGAGGTTTATAGCCACTTCACTCATGAAATACTGTATTATGTTGTTTACTATATAAAAAAGATAAGACACTCAGCCTTGTTCCATAACAGATATATAAATAAAAAATGTAAACTTTAGTTATAAACTGGGGACTCAGAGGTAATTCAGTTCCTCTAGAGACTCTTTCTAGCTGCTGAAGCTACCTTCTGCCTTCGTTACATTCTATATTTAAAGAGAAGAAAGTATTGTTTCCCCACTGACTTTCTTTGTAGTTTATCTGATTGCTACTCATTATTCAAACCGAATATAGGGTTTAAATATTGTGCAAGGTTTACAGCAGTTGTATTATAGAAGTACTAAGGTCTGTTCATACAGATCTGTTCTTTCAGAAGAAACTACTTTTGAATGATGCAGTTGTTACTTTTGTGTGATGACTGATAATGCCAATGGACGTGATAAACTCAGAATTAAGTTTGCATTTTGTTTATGTAAAAAGTATAAAATTGTCATCTGTAGTACATATTGCTTATGCACAGATAGGCCTAAGAGACAACAAGAGCAAAGTATTTGATTAACCATGTAGCCATGAAACTCTTTAGTCCATGACTGGTTATGCACATTTGTATCAGAGTGACCTAAGTTTTGGCAAAATCCTGAAATTAGTAACGATAGGATTTGCTGATAGCACTGATCTGGTATAACCTTATACTGTGATGGCAAACAAGTTCCTGCAAAACCTCTGCAGTTTGATTTTATATGTAGTAATAATGTCAAGAAAGCATACCAGTTTAATTCACACTATTGGAATGTATTTGAAAGACTGCTCCCTGCTGATAAACCATGTTGATTTCTGTCAGGGATATTCATTGTTTGCTTTTGTTTTAAATCCACTCACACTCACCAGTGTCATAATGATAATTGCTAACTAGTTTGGGCCAGACATCTGTGAGCCGAAATAACAAAATGCAAGTGTGCAACCCCTACTGTACTGCCTACTGTGAATATAATAATGCATGTAGCATTTGATAATGTGATAAAAATTAACCAAAGAAAAAATGTTATGTTTGACTTTAACTAACACAAATACCTAACAGCTGACTTCTTTCCTCCATGTAGATTCATTTGTCAATATTTTTTTGGATCCTTATGCAAGTAGCCAGCTAGCAACATGCAGAGACTTCCTGTTTTTTTACTAGACAAAAACAATTACCAAGTATTTTTTAAGAAGAATGCAAGCAGTGTAATAGTCTACAACAGCTATAAAGAGGACTCTTTACTTGGGTAATGCTGCATGTTTTTTCTGCACAGTCACTGTAAAGTAACAATAATTTGCTGACGTTATTATAGCAATAACCCACGCCTGGGTGTGGGTAATGCTAAATTTACCCACGGTTGGCGTGGTTTGGTCCCGGTAAGCCCGAGGACCAAACAAAGCCAACCGTGGGTAAATTTAGCATTACCCACACCCAGAAGTGGGTTATTGCTATTATACCATGACATTATTTAAGAAAAGAAACTATTACTTTTCTTAAATAATGGCATAGTATAATGCCTGTTTACTGCCCTTCCGCAGATGTCTGGCATCCGCGGCAGTTCTGATGTACTGCGCGCCTGCGCAAAAGCAACGGAGAAAGCAAGATCTCCGTTGCTTTTTTTTAGTGTCTCGCTATGTTAAACTCATTTAACATAGCGAGACAGTTTTAAAATAAGCAACGGACATCTCCGTTGCTTATTTTAAAACTGTCTCGCTATGTTAAACTCATTTAACATAGCGAGTCACTAAAAAAAAGCAACGGAGATCTTGCTTTCTCCGTTTTAAACACTGCCGCTATGTTAAATGGGTTTAACATGGCGACAGTTTTAAAATAAGCAACGGACATCTCCGTTGCTTATTTTAAAACTGTCTCACTATGTTAAACTCATTTAACATAGCGAGACAGTGTTTAAAAAAAACGAGTTATACTAATGGAAAAAAGTCCGGGCGACCGGACCTTTTTCCATTAGTATAACTCGATTTACAACGGGCACGCTGGCCAATCAGCGTGCACGTTTTGGGGGGATCATGGTATAATAGAATATATTATTGTAATTTGTCAGTGATAAAATAACCTGTTCATTAGTGATCTGTGAGCATTACTAAAAGAAGTAATAGTTGTGCAGTAAGAAGCTACTGATTATAAGTTCATAGGTACTTACTAGGATACTGATCTGTGAGGATCTTCAGAAATCTAGCCTTGCATTTCCATGAGGTTTTTAGCCCTTGTAATTTAAGTATAAAGGCCCAAGTAGAACAGTTACATGCTTCCCCTATTCATAAGGGTTAAGGGTGCTAAACCAGGAGTGAATTTGCGGTTTTCATCCATTCATCTAGATTACATTTGAAAAGAGTAAGTGATAACATGCAATAATAAATATTTTACTTTAAAAATAAAAATATTAGTATGTATTATTATTAGTCATATGTTTTGATAGTATAACAAGATACCCAGTCGAAGTAAAAAACAATTCAAGTGACTTCTGTCTGAAAGACAATGCAGATAAGTACAGTCATAAATATTATAAAAGTGAATATATTCAATGAAAATGTGCTTTGTTTGCCTCAGGTAGTTATATAGTGATATTTAATCACTTATGTTAAGTTAGATCATTAAGAATTTGAAACTGTTGCAGCTTCTGATAAGAGCTTTGATTTTTTCTTCAGAAAGTTGAATCAAAGTCTTGCTTGCACATCTGGAACCTCATAGGTTCATAAGTTCCTAGGTACGTACTAGGCTAGGTGCCCTTGCGGACCATTTTAAGCTAAGCCAGTTTCCCCTTTTGTGCCCAAATTAACCTATCGCATTTGGTTAGAGATTGGCCTTACCCATCCCATAGTCAATAATTATATATTACCAAATATAGTTCTATATTTGCATGGATCATTATTTTTTGCTATTGCAATAATAAGTTTGTTACAGCCTCGCACTTTGCTTGCACTTGCTATAGCCATCAGGAAAGCAATAGCTCTGGGTGATTCCAGTATGTGATACTCTCTTCAATGGACACACGATGATAGATTTGTTTACCATGGTAATTCTAGTGTGTCAGATCTGTTAACCATTTCAGTGTCTGCATTACCTTTTCATTTTTATTGGTGCACCCCGAAATCTCCAAGGTTAAACATCACTGTCAACTGGCATAGATCCTGTGATTAAGGCCTGTAAAGGTACAGCATGGTGTGTCAACGAAACAGTCAGGTCAGATGTGTCTTCCTCTTTGTCTTACCATCTTGAGGTAATACTATAGCATACGTTGATACAGCTTGACCTTTCACAGTGGGAGACCAACCCTTTTGAGAACAAAATACATTTCAGCATCCAGTCATCGTTCATCAACTTTTCTGGTGATTCTTCACATGTTGTGATGCTAAATGTCTATTTGGTGTGGTCCATACCTATTTATCTGCTTCATAGCAGACTGGTTAAAAGGAGTATAGATGCAGTGAGTGAAGCACTTTTAATCATGTTCCCAGTTTGTGATACTAATTTCTTTGTATGTGTTACAGATTTATTGTTTTTACATATTTTAATGTTGTGGCAGCTCCTGTTTAACATCTACATCTACATTTGCTGTATTGTAAGTGGAAAAGTGCCTTTAATTGAATCAAAGGCCAAATCTGCAGATGTTCTTCGTGTTTCACTGTTGCAGTCATCACATTTGGGTTATCCCTGCCAGGGTATCTCTCAGCCGGCCCGAATACCAGAGACTTAGTATTTCTGCGTCAGTTGCTGTCGCTAAAGGATTGACATCAGGTCATCAGTGGTATAAAGTAAGGCAGCTGACGTTATTATGTCAGTCTTTCTTGCCGTGGAGCCCGAAGCAGAAGCAGTTTGCACAAGTGCCAGTCGGCCACTACCTGAGTTTTCATTCCCAAACTGAATTTGAAGTCTTCTAAAGCTAAGTATCCCATTGGGATAATCCGGTGCATTAACCAATGTCAGAAAAAGTTAATAATTGTGGCAAGCAAATACCACATCGAGACTTCCACTCTTACTGCATCACTTGTCTAGGCCCAGACCACGACGTCCCCTGTTGTCGCTTCTGTGCTTTGTTTAATGCCAGAACTATCCATCGTTGGGCCCTTATTATAGCTATATATTTTCGTTTACAGTCCTTGAATTCCGATATGGCTTCGGTAAGCCATCCAACAGCAGATCTTCCTAAAAAATGTAAAGATAAAGACAGAGACAGACTGCACAGGTCCAAACCTACCGACGATGCTTCCAGTAATCTAGTCATCAGTCCTCTGGTACTCAGTGAGGCGCTTTCGCAGCCCCTGATGCCCGCTTCAGTTGATTTGTAAGCCGCTACTGAGACCCTTTTGGTGTCCGGTATGCTGCAAAACTCTTCTTCTTCATCGAAGGATCCTGCGGTTGTCTCTACCTTGGCTGGGTCTGGAGCCGCTGAACAGGCACCGGCTTTTGAGGAAGTCCTTCGCACTACTGAATCTCGACACAAACCAATGTCGTCTTTTGCGACTACCATTCCTTTGAAAACAACCATGTTCCTTTGGCCCAAGGTTCGAACAACACCCAAGAAACCAACTACCCACTCTCAGCTGCCTGCTACCTTGCCTCAGTCTCAAATGCTTAAAATGCAGGAAGACCTTATCATGCTGATCAGGGGAAGCCAAGCTACCCCCTCAAAAAGGAATAGAGATCTGTCCCCAGTAGTTTTGTCTGAACAAGAGTCAGATGAATGTGATGCACCTGACTATGAAGACATGCAACCTCTCTCCATTTATGGGGACTCTGATGCAGAGTACTCTATTCCTTCAGCCTCTCCCCCAGAGGATTTTTCCTTTGGGGAAGCCCTACATATTTTAAGGGAGCATTAACAGTGGGAGAGTCAGGACTACCCACAGTCTAAAAAGAGACTTAGGGAATTCCTAGACCTTCTGCAACACAGACTCTTGGCCATCCCCCCAGTCCTGGATGTGGTGGATGATGTTTTCCTTGAATCCAGCTTGACTCCTGATGCCCTACCTCCTGCTCCCAGAAAACCAGACAGGTACTACAGAGTCCCTGACTCACATAAATATCTTTTAAAAAATCCTACAACTGACCCTGAGGTCATTTCTCAAGGGCCTAAAGGGATTAAAGCAACTTCTGCTAAGAATCCCACCCCTCAGACAGGGATTCCCGAGCATTGGACAGATAGGGTAAAAAAGTATACACCTCAGCTACTCTTGCTATCAGGGCACTAAATTGTTTGTTCCATATGCTTAAATATCAGCAACATACTTTGGAACTCCTTAAACAAAAAATGTCTACCTTTCCTGCTTGGGCAGAATCTAAAAATTTACAAGACTTAATGCATTCTGCAAGTCAAGTAACTAAACACACTTTGTGCTGTGGTTTTGATGCCCTAGAAGCTTCTTCCAGGCCAGCAGTCACTGGATCTGTCATTAGAAGACATGCATGGCTTAAGGACAACCCCTGCCAGACCATGTCAAATCTAAATTGTTGGATGCCCCCTTGCACAAAGATAACTTATTTGGCACTAAGGCAGAAGAGGTCTTAAAAAAGATGGAAGAAAAAACAAAATCTATGCAAACAGTTAAAGATTTCTTACAGGTCCAACCCCCCCTAGGTTCAGCACACATTGTCCCTCCATGCACTGGTCCTTTCCTGCTCCAAGTAAACAGGCCCAGCCTAGGCCCTGTGGAAGTAGACCCCCCCCCCCCCCCAGACAGCAGCCTCTAGGAATGCAGGGATATAAGCAGTGGACTACCTCCACTTCAAAACCAGGGAGTTCTAAGCCACCCCCTTATGGTAAGAACTCACAATGACTCACCTCCTCCCAACCTCCTCTTTCCCCACCTTCACTTGCCCCAGGAGGAAAACTCTCCTTTCACTCAAGCACCTGGGCCACCATTACCAAGGACCAATGGTTTCTGAACATTGTGTCTAAGGGAAACAAATTCTCCTTCCACACCCTTCCATCCCCAAAAGGGTTCCCAGATCTACCACCAAATCAGTAGGAAGAGGCTCAAAAGCAAATCCATTCCCTGCTCTTTGAGGGCAGTAGAGCACGTTCCTGCAGAACAGATAGGCCAAGGCTTCTACTCCAGGCTTTTTCTGGTGCCCAGAAAAGAGGGCACCTGGCACCCCATCCTCGATCTATCTATTCTAAACACCTTCCTGGTGATCCCAAAATTCAAAATGCTCACTCTCCAGCAGCTGCTACCCATGCTCTCCAAGGACGCCTGGCTAGCCACCCTGGATCTAAAAGAGGCCTACCTCCACATTCCTATCAGGGAATCATACAGAAAATATCTCTGCTTCAGGGCAGGATCTCAACATTTTCACTTCTCTGCGCTTCCCTTTGGCTTATCCACTGCTCCCAGAGTTTTCACAAAATGCCTGGCTCCGGCCATTACCATTTGCAGACAAAGAAATATTCAAATTTATCCCTACTTAGATGACTGCCTTATTCAGGCAGACAGCCAGGAAAGGCTGCTCAAGCACCTGGCCTTTGTAAAGAACTTGCTAACCTCCTTAGGGTACACAATCAATGAAAAAAAATCAGAACAGATGTCCACCCAAAGGATAATCTTCCTGGCAGCAAATTTGGACACATCATCCCAGATGGCATACCTTACACCAGAGAAACAAATTTTCCTGTCAGCCTACTTCTCTCAACTGACCACCAGACCCCACCTTTCTGCAAGGAAAATCATACAAGCTGTGGGGTTCATGGCATCTTGCATTCTCCTCATTCCGTATGCCAGACTGCATATGAGGAAACTTCAGTGGTACCTAAAGAGTCTTTGGTGTCAACACTCTCAAGACCTGGAAACTCTTCTACCTATAACTCCTTGCCTCAGAAAAGAATTTCTTTGGTGGGCAACAGCATGCTCCCACAACAAGGGACTGCCCTTCTCCCCACACCCTGCCACCCAGACCCTAACCACAGATGCATCAGACTACACTTGGGATGCACACCTGGATGGCAGGTGCATACAGGGCCAATGGAGCCCACAGCAAATCCCCTGCACATCAATCTAAAAGAGATGATGGCTGTGCAGTACACTGTGATAGCTTTCAAACCCCTTCTCTCTCCAGCAGTTCTCCTGATCAAAATAGACAACACCACTGTGATGTGGTACATTAACAAGCAGGGAGGGCCTCACTCCTACCCTCTATGCAGGCTGGCCATGACCCTTTGGCTCACAGCCTCTTCCATGCAACTACTCCTGCTAGCACAATACCTGCCAGGCTCTCTCAACTCCCTGGCAGACCAATTAAGCAGAAACCTTCTGGATCCACACTAGTGGCAGCTCAACTGAAGTACCTTCACCCTAATAACTCAGAAATGGGGAACCCCAAAGGTCGACCTCTTTGCCTCCCACACCAACTATCAGCTCAGCAAATTCTGCACCAGGGAGCGTTACTGCATGGCTTGGAAAGTGGATGCCCTGTCATTCCCTTGGGTCAACCTCTCGTCTATGCCTTTCCTCCCCTTCCTCTTATCACCAGGGTACTGCTCAAAATAAGGGAGGAAAAACCAAGGACCATTCTTACAGCTCCAGACTGGCCCCAACAGCACTGGTACCCCTTGCTGCACAGCCTGTCCCTGCTGCCTCCATAGCATCTTCCTCAGATTCCAAACCTACTAACCCAGAGGGAAAGGGGAATTCATGCATCCCAAATTGCAGACACTCAATTTGGCAGCTTGGCTTATTCCCTAACCCCGGACCAATCTGCCATCCTCAGTAAACAGGTACTGGATGTTATCCATGAGGCCAGATGACCTAGAACCAGAAAGTCTTATGCAGATAAATGGAAAAAGTTCTGCACCTGGATCCAGGCTAAAGGGGCCAATACGGCACAGCCCTCCATCTCTCTCATCCTGGATTACGCAGCTGGCCTACTACACAGTGGTTTCTCTTTCTCCTCTATAAAAATTCATGCCTCTGCTATTTCTGCTCACTTTCCCACTGAGCAGCCACTTTTCTTATACCCTTTGATCAAACAGTTCCTCAGAGGGGCTAGCAATTCGAGGCCCCCAGAATGGCACCTACACTGGCTTGGGACCTTAACTTTGTCTTGGAAAAGGTCACCCTGCCTCATTTCAAACCAGGTTCTTCTGCAAAGCTAAAATTTTTCTCCTGGAAGACAGCGTTCCTTCTGGCCATCACTTCAGCCAGAAGAGTCTCTGAGCTGCAAGCACTCATGGCTGTGGAACCCTTCATCATCTTCCATGCAGACCGGGTATCCTTCAGAACTAACCAATCCTTCATGCCCAAGGTGGTGTCCAGTGTAACTATCAAACAATCCATTAATTTTCCCATCTTCTTTCCTAATCCCCAGAACAAGGGGGAAAGGATTCTTCACTCTCTAGATGTACACAGACAGTTCAGATACTATCTGGACAGGACTAAATCCTTCAGAAAGTTTGATAAATTGCTGGTTAGCTTTGCTACAGGGGCAGAAGGCAAAGCCATCTCCAAGCAAACCATTTCCAAATGGATAACACACTGCATCCATTTCTGCTATAAACAGCATGGTAAGCCTCTCCCCAAGGGGGTCAGGATACACTCCACCAGAGCAGCCTCCACCTCTGCAACTTTCCTCAGAGGAATCCCTACCAGAGACATCCTGGAGGTTGCCACCTGGACATCTGTTCACACTTTCACCAAGTATTACCACCTGCCTCTCTTCTCCAAATCCAGGGAAGATTTTGCCTCTGCAGTCTTGCAGGGCATCCTAGCCAGCCCCTAGCTTCCTTGACTGCCTCCATTCATTTCCTCAGCTTTGGGAATCTACCCAAATGTAATGACTGCAACAGTGAAACACAAAGAACATAGTACAGTTGTGGACACTTACCATAACTGTAGATGTTCGAGTGTATTCGCTGTTGCAGTCCTGGTTTCCCACGCTCCATCCCTCTTTTTTCTCTTTCTCCTTTGGTTACCTTTCTTCCTTGTTGTTCTCCTTTCCTTACAAGGGACATATTGGTATTTATTTTCCACTAGTGGGATTCTTCCACCAGAACCTGGCCTCCTACTTTGGGGTCTCCTGACAGGTTAAGGCAAGAAAAACTGATGTAATGGCATCAGCTGCCTTACTTTATACCACTGACAACCTGACGTCAGTCCTCAAGCAACAGCAACTAACACAAAAATACTAAGTCTCTGGTATTTGGGCCGGCCCAAATGTGATGACTGCAACAGTGAATACATTCAAACACCTACATTTATGGTAAGTGTACACAACTGTACTTTGTCTTTCTTTATAACTTAAAGTACACATAGTTTCTTTTCATTCATGCTGACATATTATACTACCATGTTTATCTGTCTAACTAGTCAAAATAATTAATTAATTTAAATATCATGATTTTGGATATTTTCATGTGGTAGTTCTTTTCTTAATGTATGCTACAAATATTGAGGAAAGGACTTGTCCTTAACTAGAATATTTCATGTGTGGTTATCTTTTTTAAGTCTACTATCAGATACCCTTGGTGTTCTTGAGCTGTATATTCAAAAGCTCCTTCAAAAATGCTACCTTTCCCAGACTCATATATTATGCTAAATTATTTACTTGCAGTTTATATCTAAGGTAATTAACTATTAGTCCTAAGACTCATTGACTAATTACAGCTTTTAACACATATATTTTTTTCAAGAAAGCATTTGTTGTGGCCTTAAAGGTACAAAACAAAAAAAAGATAATATCACAAAATGGGAATGTAACAATCATAGTAATTTCATAGGTTTATAGCTTCATCAGAGATTACTAGGCTAACAGCTTAAGAGCCCTTACAACCCTAGCCAATATAACCCTATTTTACCCAATATATAGCCCCTAGGGTCAAGGTGATGCATGGGTTTGTGCCTATGCATTGAGTATCTTGCAGACTGCCCTGTCCATGAGGGACATAGGCACTACCCCAGTTGTAAATTTGTGATTCTCTATCGATTTGGACTGCATTTGGAGAGGGCCAGGGAAAGGCTCTGCTTAATGTGAATAGGCAGTCTGTCCCAAAGAAGGAGCCATCTCTGAGACACATATATGTCTCTCCAGCATATTTTGTTTGACCCACTGATTAAGTTTAGATCCCTAGATCAGGTGACCTTCATGTTGTTCGACTTGCACATGTGTAGCAGTTCAATAATGGCTGGATTTGTGAGTGCCTTGTAGGTCAGGCATAAGTCACCCCTTAATAGTCGGTTGGAGACAGAGTAAAGGGATAGGGCTTTTAATCTCTCTGCATAGAACATGTTGTTTACACTCTGTATTTTCTTTGTGAGGAACCTCTGAGGTTGCTCCAACTGCTTTAAGAGCCAAGTGGCTCATTGTTCTCAATTATTTGTCTAATGAGGGCTGAGTACAGCAGGGCTATAATTTCCTTGGATCTGGATGCCATACCTTTACTTATAAGTTGCTCCACATAGAAGGACTTCTTCACCACTGTGGACTCATTCTGGTCAAAGTTCAGGCTAGTATCTATCTGTGTACTTAGATCTGTCATGTCTGAGTCTACTTTTGTGGGGTGTGCTATTAATGTTGTAATTTGGAGGGGTATTTGATTTTCCAAAGGGTATGATAATGCATTTTATTTGCATTTAGTTTTAGGCCATAGTTCTGAGACCAATTATTTGTCTGATCTAGATCCTCCTGAAAGGATATCTAGCTTGCAGTTGTTGGTGAACGTTGTCATCCAGAGGCCTTCCACACTAGCCTTGACTTCAGAGAATTATATTCAAACAGGAGTGGTCCCAGCACTGAGTCCTGTGCCACCACTAGTAACTGTCCTCTTGCTGGATTTGGATTCACCCTCTTTAACCACATGTATCCTGTCTGTGAGCCAATTGCTGTCTATCTGGTGATGCAGGGATTTATGCCCATTTGTCTGAGTTTATTTATATTACTCAAGTGGGGAATTGTGCCATATTCCTTGGCCAGCTTGAGGTAGGTGGTAAGTATTGTTTTACCCTCATCCATGGCCTTAATGACTTTCTTAAAGAAATCAGCTAGATTCAGTAGGCATGCTCTGCCCTTGACAAAGCCAAATTGGGTCATGTCCAGTGTTTGGAGGTTTTCTATATCATTATTTATCATGTCCATGATTATGCTTTCCATGGCCTTACATATAAGACTAGTCAAACTTATGGGTCTATAATTTCCTGGGCCAGTAGATGGTCCCCTTTTATGCAGAAGGATGACTGTTGCTGTCCTCCACCCTACTAGGACAAAGCCAGCCCAGAGGCTATGGTTAAACAGAGATCCTAATAGGCCTGATAAGTCCTGATTTAAGAAAGAAGAAACCTGGTATATCATCAGGCCCCACTGAAGCTGTGTTTTTAGCTTTAGAGAGCACAGTGGCAACCTTTTCTTTGGTGATAATTGGCAGTGGAGTGGTGGAGGGTATTTCTTAGGGGAAAACTGGAGGTGATGAGGAGGTGAAATTTAAGCTGAATTTGTCAGCCAGTAGATTTGTTATATCTTCGGGCTGAGTATAGGTTATGCCATCAACAACTAATTCCGCACATTGTTGGGTGTTGCCCTTAAGACTGTGGACATAACTGAAACATTTCTTATGGCTATCCTTAGCTTTGGAGGCTATTTTTACCTCAAAGTCTGCTTTCAGAGATTTGACTAGTTCCTTGTTTAGACTAATGAGGGACTTTTTGCTCTGTTGTGCACATTCTCTCTTACTTCTCAACAGCATTTTCTTTCTTTTGTTGTACAACCTATTAAAACCAATGTTTCACCAATAGCTTGTTTTTGTGGTTTTATTTGGATTTATGTCAGTCTGTTACTGATGTTTCTATGCAGTTATTTATATGGTCATACAGAGCTTTTGTATACACCTCTGCATAGGTTTCTGTATTTTCTGGATTTGGAGGATGATGGAAACTAGCTATGCTGTCCTTTAATAGGGGGTAATTTACCTTAGAAAAGTTCTTAAAATGGGTCTATATTAGAACACCGAACATTCAAAATTTCAAGTGTTCTAATATCGACCCATTTTCAGTGAATGCTGAAAATATCAAAGAAACAGAAAAACAAATTTTTTCCTAGGAAAAGAATTCAGTTGTCCATTTCTTTTGCTTTGGTATTTTCAGCGCTGTGGTGGAAAGTTACGGGTCAGGTTCAGGTAAGTGTGCGATTGTGTGGACATGAGGGTTAGGGCAGGTTAGGTGAGTTAGGGTTAGGGTGCGGGTCAGGTAAGTGTGCGATTGTGTGGATGTGAAGGTTAGGGTGGGGTAGGTGAGCTAGGGTTAGGGCGCGTGTGAGGTGACTGTGCGATAGTGGCGGACCTTAGGGTTAGGGTTTGGTTAAGGTAAGTGGATAGTTAGTGGTGTATGTATAGTTTAGTGTAGGGTTAGGGGCAAGTGTTTAGGTGTATATGTGTGGATTGCTGTTTGTTTGGTGTGCTTGTGTTGTGTGTATGTGTTTTGGAACAGCAAATTTTTTCCCTAGGAAAAAATTTGCTGTTCTGTATGTTTAATGTTTTAAAATTTTGATTCATAGTGTTTGATATTAGAACACTCAAAATTTTGAAAGTTCAGTGTTCTAATATAGACCCCTTAAAATTTGGGGGGGTTAGATGTGGGGACTAGTTTTACCTTTATTTCAAGGGTGACTGCTTTGTGATATTTAGCCAGGTTTGATTGACCATACAGTATGCGATATTTCTTCAGAATCTTGCTGAAAAAAATTATACATATATGTATATATATATATATATATATATATATATATATATATATATATATATATATATGTATGTATACACACACACACACACACACACACACACACACACACACACACACACACACACACACACACACCACAACACTTTTTACAGGGTGAAGTAAAATAAATAATGCAGAGAATGGCTGTCTATGGTTGGGATGTTTTAGGTAGAACAATATGAGTCTGCTACCTAAACTCTAATCCAACATTTACTGTTATGATCCATAATGCTGCAAAATGATCTGCACTCTAACCCACCCAAGTTAGGGAGTTTGGACTGTTTTGAAGACAATACTGTTTTCTGCTTAGAAAAGTGGCAACACCAAACTTAAGACTGTTATTTAAAATATAAAATTTAAGTTGTCCACTGCAAGAGATGTTAATCTGTGATGCAGTTGCCAAGTATCTCAGCCTTACAAGAGCTCCTGACTTTTCATTATTTACATGTAACAGATGTGACGGTATGGCTTGCTTGCACCCCTCAAGAGTCCTTCAGTGGTACTCTACTCCTTTCTGATTATATCTACCTGATGAGATCAGTGTGCACTGACTAGGGGGATCTGCCTGGTGTAGGTGTTACACAGCTGTCAGTAAATATTTTGCCTATAGTCTTGTCAGAACCCTTGTGATCTGTAAGATTTTCTGTCATTGTAGATAGTGTGGAAAGCTTCGTCAAAGTTGTAGAAACAGCTTTAACAGAGTGCAAAGTAATATCATATCAAAAAGTAAAAGTACCGGATTAGTTATAATAAGAAAAATGAGGTATCTGTTAACTAATCCAGTACTTTTACTTTTTGATATGATATTAACTTTGGATTATTGAGCATCATAAATTGTGTAAAAAATAACTTTTTAAGATAGATGCATTTACTATTTAGTGCAATAAATTTATGTAATAAATCATAAAAGATGTTAAGAAGTTTACCCAATAAGGAGAGAAAAAATAAGTATTATTATATTTGATTTTAGTAATTAATTTATAGGTATTAGATATATGTTTGGCTGATTTTAACAAAGAGACTATTTGCTAATAAGTATAGTAGGTTTTATAGTTAAAATTGGATGTATCAGATGCATTATTTAATAGATAACTCATTTGATTTAAAATTTGTAAATATCCTTTGGGATGGTTAAAGTTCTTTTTTACATTTTCAGCCGAAAAAGGTTTACCATTTATGAAATCAATAACACACAGGTTTGCAATAAGAGGGTCTATTTTAGAACACCGAACATTTAAAATGTTGAGTGTTCTAATATCGACCCATTTTCAGCGGACGCTGAAAATATCGAAGAAACAGATAAACAAATTTTTTCCTAGGGAAAGAATTTGGTTGCCCGTTTCTGTTTCTTTGGTATTTTCAGTGCTCTGGTGGAAAGTTACAGTTCGGGTTCAGGTAAGTGTGTGATTGAGTGCTGGTTAGGTGAGTTAGGGTTAGGGCGCGGGTTAGGTATGTGTGTGATTGTGTTGACATGAGGGTTAGGGTGGATTAGGTCAGTTAGGGTTAGGGCGCGGGTCAGGTAAGTGTGCGATTGTGTGGATGTGAGGGTTAGAGCAGGGTAGGTGAGTTAGGGTTAGGGTGCGGGTGACGTGAGTGTGCGATAGTGACAGACCTTAGGGTTAGGGTTTGGGTTAAGGTAAGTTGATAGTTAGTGGTGTGTGTATAGTTTAGTGTAGGGTTAGGGGTAAGAGTTTAGGTGTATGTGTGTGGATTGCTGTTTGTTTGGTGTGCTAGTGTTGTGTGTGTGTGTTTTGGAACAGCAATTTTTTTCCCTAGGAAAAAATTTGCTGGTCTGAATGCTCGATGTTTAGTATTTTTGATTGGTAGGGTTCTATATTAGAACACTTGACATTTTGAATGTTCGGTGTTCTAATATAGACCCCAGTAAGAGAAAGGCCTAACTTATGATTCTTAAGTTTCAGATTAGGATTTTTATTTATTGGTTGTAAGAAGGTAAAAGTATCATAGGAGTTTAAAGATTTACTAAATTTTTGGAATAGAAGAATACTGTTAACAGTAAGACAATATTTTGAGGCTTTTGAGGGTATAGCAATTTAAGTAAGGTAAAGCTTAAATATTTATTTGATAAATATTAACATAATTATGCCAAATGTTACACCAGAGATATTGCCATACTTGGGAGTTGAGACGTACATTTAAAACTTTGACTAGTCTTGTTGCATTAATAATCATATAATAGAGATGTATGTCAGGTAAACCAAGACCTCCCTTTACTTTAAATGTAATTAATTTTTTATAGGATATATGAATTGATTTAGGAGACCATATAAATTTATTAAGATCAGAAGTGATGTTATGGAAGAATTACAGAGATATATTTTGAAGGGTTTACTTCTGTTTATCAAAAAAACACTTTTTTGAAAAACAGAAAGCTGGACCCACTTTAGCGAAAGTGCACTTAAATGAAAGTGCACTTTTGCAAACACTGATTCACTGAATAAAAAAAAAAACACACTAAAACACATTTTTGCAGGGGGCAAGCCCCCCCCCCGCACTGCCACAACCCTGCTACTTATAAATACTAACTCTGAGATTGCGCTACGGTGGGGAAAAGGATATATTTCCTTATCCCCACTGTACGGTGCTTTGGTGAATCAGTGTTCACAAAAGTGTACTTTCTTTTAAGTGCCCTTTCACTAAAGTGGGTTTGGCTTTCTGTTTTTCAAAAAAGTGTTCTTTTGATAAACAGAAGTAGACCCATTTTGAAATGAAGCATTGAATACCAATAGAAATTTTGAAGGAATGTTCATTTTGATTGTTGCTACTTTAGATAAGAGGGATACATTTAATTTGTTCCTCTCTTAATATCTTGTTTAATTTTATTCCAGGTTTTCGTTGCACTATTTACAAATGAATTTGATAGGTCAAGGCTAAAAAAAACACCTAAGCATTTCAATGATGTGGAGACTTTAATACTATAGGTAATGGTGTTGGGTGGGTAGAAGTAGTTATGGTTGAGAGGGAATTAAGAAGATAGAAAGAGTAACTGGAAAATTTAGAAAAATGATTTATAGTTGCAATTATTTTGGAAATATCTAAGCTGGAGGGAGTAAAATATATTATTACGTCATCTGCAAATGCAGTAAAAGGTATATTAACTTTGAATAATTTTGGTGTGGCCAAATGTATATTGAGTAACAGAATGAAAAAAAAAGGTTCAATGTATATATTAAAAAGATAAGGAGATAGAGGGCAACCCCTTCTAGCCCCATTTTAAATAGATATTGGATTAGAAAAATTCTTATTTATGAAAAGTTGTGTAAAAGCTTTATCATGTAAGTTGGTAATAGCTTAAAGGAAGTAGTAAATCCTAGGTGTTTCATAGTTGCAAATAAAAACTTTAAGTTAAGATGAAATTGTTGTAATTTAAGTTATTAGTGAATAATAGAATAAGGTCCACTGTGAGAGTATGATCTGAAGTCTGCCTTTCCTTTACAAAACCAGACTGATTAGGAGATAAAATGGAAGGAATTTGGATATGGCTAAATTTTTAATAGTATTAAATAAATTTAACAAGACAGGGGCAATGTAAGATATAAAACATTTATAAAATTCAATACAGACGCCATCAGGTCCAGGAGATTTGCCTAATTTAAAATGTTTAATAGTATCCTTAATTTCTTTGAATGTGAATGGCATGTCTAAGAAATTAGATTGGGTAGGATTAGGGTTTTGAAATTCTGTTCTGTTTAAGTAAATGTATAAATCTTCATCACTAGAGTCTGTGTTTTGCTGACCATATAGCTGTTAGTATATTAACGTAAAGGCCTAAATTATATATTTGGTATTATTTAACAGTTGTACTTTATATTTAATAGCTTAGATAAATGGAGTGTGATAGTCTAAGTTTATTAGTCTGGCCAAGGTTTTAGAAGGAAATTGGGCCCATTAGAATATTTTGCTTCATACTGTAATATTTGTGAGTAATAAAGAGTGTAGCGTTGTTTCTTGGTGTGAGTAATTTATTTTTCTAATTCATGGTCTGTCTGAGTAGCTTGATCTGTCTCAGCTTAATTTAGTTTATTTATTAAAGTAGATTCTTTTCATTTGTGAAGTTTTTTATAAAAGCAGGCTTTACTTATAAAAATGCCTCTAAGCTGAGTTTTCAGTGTTGCCCATTGTACATCAAAAGAAACATCAGAATTTAAATTTGAGTTTTGGAACTCTCATACTAGAGAAATTATATCATCCTTTGTATCTTGC
The DNA here is from genome assembly GCF_019279795.1 of Protopterus annectens. Classification (NCBI taxonomy): domain Eukaryota; kingdom Metazoa; phylum Chordata; order Ceratodontiformes; family Protopteridae; genus Protopterus; species Protopterus annectens. The sequence continues at coordinate 768,569,064 of NC_056737.1, read as the reverse complement.
TTATCTGCTAGGTTAGAAGTTAGAGTCCAGTTATATCTATGATATTTATTTACAATAGGGATGGACAAATTAATATCTAATAGTATCTTAGAATGGTCAGAGAAATGTCTCAGTTTTATATTAAATTGAGCTTATACTTATGAAATTGATTAAAATAAAAAAGAAAAATAGTTCTAGAGTAGGATTTATGACATTTAGAAAAGTAGGTATAGTTAGAAGGATTATTGTGACTTGGGAACAAATTATGGGGTCAAATAAGTCAAAATCCAATTTTAAGTCCAGTATGGCTAAAAGAAGCATTTTGATTATACTGCTTACAGTCAGAGGTTCTATCTTTCTTAAAATTAATAACTGAATTCCAATCCCCACCAATGATAAAAAAGATTATTTTATATTTATTTAATATATTATGAATTTCCATTATAAATTCATATTGTTTGTCACAAGGTGCAACAAATTTAAGAAAAGTATAGGAATTTTAAAGTTGGGATTTTTGCAGATATAATAGCACCATCTGCCCTTTGGGTTTTAATCATTAAATAGAATACTTTCTTGAAAAGTATTCTTTATCAAAATAGGTATACCTTTACTTTTGTAATTATTCCCAGAAGCTACAATGCATTTAATCCATTTTTTTAATTAGGTTCCATTGTTGAGAAGGTGTGTGTGATTCTTGAATAAAACTAAGCTGAGCTTTGGATTTATAAAAGAGATGTATGAATAATTTTCTTTTAGTAACTTGTTGTATACCATTTACATGCCAAGATTCTATGGACCGCATCTTGATTAATAATGAAAAATTCTAGTTAGTAATAGCTTTACTAACCGATAAGATAGAATGACAGTATTAAACTGTTTTTTATGGCACAAGAAAGCATTAAATATGATTTAACTTCACTAGGCAAACACTGTAGCACTGTTTCTATCATACCCTTAGGCCTAACCGTAAAACTCTCCTTGTAGAAAGAGTTAATAACTTTAAGGTAACAAAAGTGGGTTAAATAAAAACTATTTTTTTTTTTGCATAGAAAAATTGAGACCCAACCCTTAAAAACAAACATAATAAGATATAATGAGTTTATAAAACAACTACTCAGTACTTTATGTGGCTACAAAATGTCTTCCAAGTAATCATCATCAGAAAGTTATAGCATACTACTCACCTTGTATACAACATTGCAGTGGCCTTAAATAAATGCTAACAAAAAATGTAGTCAGCTATGTTAATTTGCTTCTTTATACAGCTCAAAAGTATTTTCAATTAAAAAGAGAAACAGAATAACTATATCATACAATGATAACTCCTGTTGGTAAGTGATTGTCATAAGGTGGTAATATATTACTAAGAAGAAAATAATATTCAGACTTGTACAGTTATGATATGAAGCTGGATACTAGAAACTGTGTGCTTAAGATTTAATTTACAGTGCATCCAAAGAAAGGAAATTTGGAATATTATGAGTCAAACTTTTTTGAAGGAGAAAAAGAAGAAACAGTAAATACCTGATATACGTGTGACACTGGCTCACTACCTTAAGTACACTGGAATCTGGACAGAAGATAATTAAAATATAATTTGTATTCAGTTCAAAATGCAAAAAAAAACAAAATTAGTGCCCACTCCACCAATACGGCAGATGAGACAAAAATATTGAAAGACAGACAATATGAAAAGTTCAATAGAACGGGGCTTTTCATCCAACAATACAGAAGTCAAATATTGTATCTTGTAATGAATCTCAATCAATACATTAAAAGAAAATAGTAAATTAAAAGTTCTTACAGCCTGGCACCCAACCAGTCACCTCCAAACAGCATACTCCAGTCCACAATCCAAGATGGCTGATTGACTCCACAATGGCTCAAACGAATGAAACATCCGCCCACAGAAGGGAAGCTCCTTTGTCACAGCCTTTCACAGTAAGAACACAATCTAATAACTTATTCTAAATTAAAGTTGAAGATTTCTTTTTTAAATTCTCAGCCTTAGCCGTTGAATTTTATGCCTTGATAGGTAAAGGACAAAGTCACTGGGTATTACATCTGAAATCTGTAGCCTTCACTGATCAAATGGGTATAAAAAGGTGCTAATTTCTGTCTTTCTTACTTGATGGGTAAAGGTAAATCTGGTGATATTTTTAACTCATAGCTTTGCCAGATAAATACTCATTTCCTTTTGGTCACATAAATTATAACTGCTATATCCTGGTAATTAAAGATTTTGCCATATATTGGTCTTGGTTGGTTAGTTATTTCTGAGGATTGTAATGCTTGATGTGCTCTGTCGATGGTTAGCTGATTTTTAAAGAGATCTATGCACAGTAGATTAGCAAAAATTCTATGTAGTCTAGGAATTAAAATTTGCTGACCAAAAGATTCAGGCAAGTCTTTTTAAACAGATTGTTTCTTCTACTTCTAGCTTCTAGGTCAAGCAGCTTTTCCTTAATGCTTTTAATTTCATTGCTATTGGTTTGTACATCTTGATTCATAGTTGATAGTTTGCCTTTGCATGTTGGTCTTTGTTGTTCTGAGGTATCTAACCGTTTAGATATATTATATAAGGTTAATTTAACTTTGAATATCTGCTCAGAAAGGTGATGTATAGCCTGAATAGGTGCCAAAGCAGCTTTAGGATCATCCAGAGCAAAAGTTTGTAACACTTTGGTTTTAGTAGGAATATTCCTTTTGTCTTCTTTGTTGGTTTTAGATCTTTTGGCTGAGTACTCCTTTTTGGGAGATTGTATTGATGAAAATTTAGTTTTAGTAGTCTGAATATCTATACCTTCACTTTCATTAGCCATAGTTATTGCAATAGGAATAGTAACTTAGTTTTACTTAGTTGTAAGCCAAGAAAGGATAAAGTAATCCTTATTTTTATTTATATTTCAGGAGTTATTCCAATTGGCCCACTGGAGCAGATGCAAATCTCCATTGCATACTCATCAGGTAAGTAACAAATTCTGCTATTTGGTTAAGGATAACAGCACTTACAAAAATGATGTAGTCTAGAAAGGTAAGAAAAGTTGTACATTTACTAATTGCTACATATTGTAGACCAGATTTATTGTATTTAGACCTATATAGAGAGGAGCAGCATGCTAGCAATGTTTACACCACGGCAGCCATATTAGCTCTCCTATTACACATAGATGATTGCTATGAAGTACAGAAACCAAGGACTCAAGACTGCACATCACTTGTTCCTTCATAAAATAAGAGTGAAACACTGAATTTCCAATCTGTCATAAAATGTTGTGATTTTTTTAGGAAAACAACCAGAATGCAATCATATACAGGAAATAAGTAAACCAAAAATCAGCGTCTGTCCATGCAGCCACTCAGCAAACTTAGAAATCGAACAAGGCTCACATAGTGGGTGTAAACAAATGCATTAGCTACCAGAGATGAAAGGGCAGGTACAACCTCGTAATATGAAACAATTTATTTCCAAAGAAAAGTATATTGAGGTTTGTGCAGTTATACAACCCCGTAATATGAAACAATTTATTTCCAAAGAAAAACAAACCATGCCCAAAAAGTCAAGCACTTTCGTCCCTTACAAGAAAGGGACTTCTTTGGAAATAAACATTTTTATATTATGAGATTGTACCTGCCATTTCATCTCTGGTAGCCACCACATTTGTCTAAACCCACTACGTGAGGCTTGTTCGATTTCTAAACATACAGAAAATGCATTATCCTATACACTGCACTCAACACACATTTTATATTAAGGATTGTATGCGAGGTTTAGGTATCCAAAATCATGCAGATTTTAAACATCTCAATAACAAGGTATAGGTGCAACACACTTATAGGTAAACTGTTAAAATATAGTCAAATTTGTTAAGGGTTATATTAAAACTGGATACAGTTTGAAAAACACAAACTAAAGATTCATGATTGTCAAACTGCTTTCTTTTTTCATTAGCATATTCAATCTACTGTAAAATGAATTTATTGTACAGTATATGCATAACACATCTATTCTAGAAATTATTACCAGTAACATTATATAGAGGTGCAAAGTAACTAGAACAATTCTCTGAAATATTCAAAATTGCTACGTGATGTCAAATTGGCAGCAGAATGAAAAAGAGGAAGCAATGTTTTTCATTGTTATAAAATTTTATTTCAAATGCTTAATTCTAAGCAGCATTATCACAGATGTCAGTATAAAATAAAATTAATTAACATATACATGGCATCACACACACACACACACACACACACACACACACGCACACACACCTTGTTACTTATCCCATCAAGCCTTGACACCACAGTCCAACACAGACAAGACAGCCAATGGTTGCATCATGGCAGCTTGACTTCACCGCTGGAGGATGAAATCCCTGACTCTCCACAAACTTGCAGAGTATATGATCACCACATTCACCTCTCATGATCCTTCTTCATATCATAGTGCTGCACTTGATTGTCAGTGTTCTCCCTGTCTGAGCAAGTGATGAAGATTATGCCTACCCCTAAACAGATAAAGAACAAAACCTAGACATTTTTGAAAGGTATAAAAAAGTAACATAGACATGGGAAAGAACAGGAAATCTGATATGGTGCAATATTTATGCAAAGGAGAAAGCCAAACTAATCAGTACAAAAAGCCATTTCAAAGATATTTGAAGATAAATATAAGAAAAGTCACCCAGATGTGGACAGTTTCAATATAGAAAATAAGATCACAAAGTGGGGAACATAGAACAGGAGATTAGTAAAGTAGAAGTTAAGCAAATAGAAGCTGAAGTTATTGAATTCCTGCAAAGTGAATGATTTAGTGTAAAAAGGCTAACACAGTTTATATTACAGCATGATGTAACAATGATTCCCCAAAATCAGAAGAAACAGATGGAGTGGGAGACATCTGAATAAGAAATATGGACATGGGAAAGAAAAAGAGATTTAATATGGTGCAATATTTATGCAAAGTAGAAAGCAAAATTAATCAATACAAAAAAGGCAACACCCGAGATATTTGAAGAGACATGCAGGCAAAGGCATCTGTATATGAACAATTTCACAATACAAAAATTAAGAGAACAAAGTGGGAAAGTAGAAAAGAGGATTAATAATGGAAAAGTTAAGGAAAGAGAAACTGAAGTTATGGATTACATGCAAAGTGAAGGATTTAGTGTAGAAATGTCACAGCATGATGAAACAATGAGTCCCTAAATTAAGGAGAAACAGGTGTAAAGGGAAGCATCTGATCACTTCCTGCACAAAGATACTCAGGAGCCTTCAGTAGGAAATGAGTACAAAATTTTAGTTGAAGCCGCACAGCAATTGGGCGAGCAGGAAACAGCGGTAACTCTGATACAGTCAATGTTGTGGAGTGATAGGCCAGGGATATAGCTGAAGAGAATATATCACAGGAAGATGGGGTCAGAGGCTGAGTAACTGTTACCAACAGTTATAACAAACTGGGGCATTTTCACACACACACACACACACACACACACACACACACACACACACACACACACACACACACACACACACACACACACACACACCTCAATATAAATAGTTATAAACTGCACAAACCTAAATATAAATGTTATATCCTGCAAGGAAAATGCGAGCCGGGGAAAACCTGCAGCCATTACACACACACGGCTGCTGTTAAGTAAAATGGCATCCTGCCAAAACACAGTTTCTCACAGCTGAAAGTAAAAAGGCTGTTTTTCCTGTTGTAAATACACACACACCTATAATAAAATACACATTAAATTAAGTTTATGTTAAGTAAAATACCTGGAGAAGGATCTGAGCTGGGGAAAACCTGCAACCGTTACACACATGTCACGCCCACAGCTGCTGTAAAAGTAAAACGGCATACTGCCGAGGCATAAGTAAAGTAATAAAATGGCATCCTGCGCCGAGGCATAAGTAAATAAATAAAATGTTAAAGTAATGGCATCCTGCCAAAGCACAGTTTTTCACAGCTGAAAGTAAAAGGGCAGTTTCTCCTGTTGTAAACACACACACACACACACACACCAGTAAGTAAAATGCGCATTAAAGTAACGTTACCTGGAGGAGGAGCTGAGCCAAGGAAATCCTGCAGCAGTCAAATAAGTAAAGCTGCTGCTGTCTGTCTCTTGCAAGGAGGAGCTGAGCCGGGGAAGAAAGGCACACACACAGACCGGTCTGCAGAAGCTGACATCATCACAAAATAAAATAAATAAATAAATAAATAAAAACAGGAAGTTCAGAAATTTAAGGGGCGATGCGGGAATTCATGGCACCCCAAAATGTTGCCCTCAAAACCGATATTTACTGAGGAATTCGGTACGGTTGAAAAGTATGCAAGAGGTTACTAGACTATTGGCCCTGAGGCCCTTATAAGCCTAGCCAAGAGCTTATCCCATGTTTAAACAAGTCAGCACCCAGAGCCCCTGTCCAGCAGAGACACAGGTGAAATCCCAGGGGTGTATTTTCTGTTTCCCATCCAGTTATCCAGGTTGCGCTTAAAAAGGGATAATGAGGTACTCTGACTTGGAGAGGGAGTCTATTCCACAGATGGGGGAGTCTCTGGGACACAAATCTGTCCCACCAACAAGCCCTATTCATATCGCAGACCAGGTTGAGGTCACGCATATGGGTTGCTCGAGTGGAGCTTGACTTGTGGATATGTAGCAGTCCCATCAAGGTGGGACTTGAGATTCCTTTGTATGCCAGAAAGAAGTCACTTCTGAGGAGTCTGTATGAAACTGAGTAGAGGGACAGGGCTTTTAGCCTATCTGTCTAGGGTAGATGTTTGAGGCTCTGGATTCTCCTGGTGAGGAACCTCTGTGGTCTCACCAGCTGCTGCATGTGCTTTGTGAGGTACATGCCGAAGGGGGCATTTCTTCTCAGTAATTGGCCTTATAAGGGAAAAATACAGCGATGTTATGACCACTTTTTCCCTGGATGAGATATGCTTTCTATACAATGGAAACAACATGGTGGTCAAAAGTCAGGTTGCTATCAACCTGGGTGCCCAGATCCCTCACTACTGATTGTGTACTTAGTACGTTGTTACTAATATCATAATATGTGGGGACGTCACTCTCCCCAAAGGGGATGATGATGCATTTTTTGGCATTCAGCTTGAGGCCATGTTTCTGGCACCAGTCATTTGTTTGGGTGAGAGCCTCTTGGAGGATGTCCACATCACTTGGGGAATTAATGACTGCACCCAGCTTGCAGTCAACTGCAAACTTGGTCATCCATAGCCCAGTGGTTTTGGCCTGCACCTCAGAGAAGTATATTCCGAATAACAGATGCCCCAAGACTGATCCCTGGGGTACACCGCTTGTTACGGTCTACTGCTTGAGGTGGCTTCCCCTATTTTGATTATGTGGGTTCTGTCAGTGAGCCAGTTTGCTACCCATCTGGTAACATATGGATTGATGCCTAGTTGGGAGAGTTTATTTACTATGCCCGAGTGGGGAATAGTGTTGAAGGCTTTGGCCAGGTCAAGGTAGGCAGTGTGCACCATCTTCCCTTCATCCATGGCTTTGGTGACTGTCTCAAAGAAATCGACCAGATTTAATAGTCATGACCTCCCCTTGACAAAGCCAAACTGTGTGGGGTCGAGTGTTTGGCGATTGCCAATGTCTTTGTTAATGAGGTCCATGATAATCCATTCCATGGCCTTGCAGATCAGGCTAGTTAGGCTGATGGGTCTATAATTTCTTGGATTGGTGGACACTCCAACTTTATGTAAAGGGATGACAGTGGCTGTCCTCCATTGGGCTGAGACAAAGCCGGTACTCTGGCTTTGGTTGAATAGGGTGCCTAATGGTTCTGCAAGTTCATGCCTGAGTTCATGTAAGATGTTATTGGGTCCCATGGAGGCTGTATTTTTTGCCTTTGAAAGGGCAGTGATGACCTGTTCCTTAGGGATAAGGGGTGGGGGGGGGGCAGTACTGGGGATGTCCTGATTTACTGATGGGGAGACAGAGGGGAGACGTTTTCACTGAATCTGTCTGCCAGTAGATTGGCTATATCTACAGCCTTTGTGTATGTGGTGTTCTTGACTGCCAGTTCTGAACAGATATGGGTGCTTCCTTTGAGACTGCGGACATATGTGAAGAAGGCCTTATGATTTTCTCTAGTAGATGTGGCCAATTTGGACTCAAAGTTGGCTTTAGAGGATTTCACTATTGCTCTTATTTGCTTGTTCAGGCTAAGGAGAGATTGCTTCCAATTGAACACCTACTCCTTCTTGGTCCTGGACAGCAGTTTTTTTCCTTTTGTTATATAATTTATTTATTGCAGATGTCCACCAGACAAGTTTACTCTTCCTTGTGGAGGATGATTTTGTCCAGTCAGGTATTCCTGATTCCATGCATCTATATAAATGCCTGTATAGTACTTTGGTGTAGATCTGGACATTGGTGCCAGTTCTTACAGTGGAGGAGGGGGCTGTGAAGCTGTTTGTACCATTCCTTAGGAGGTTGTAATCAGCTTTGGAGACATTTTTTGTTGACCCTAGCTAGAGGAGGGTCAGAGGAGATGGTGACTTTGAAAGTGACCACTTTATGGTTGGATCTTACCAAGGAGGAGGATGATACTGTAGGGGTGCTCCACTGGTTACTCATGTTGGTTAAGTCCAAGATGTTATCACCTCTTGTGGAGTATCGACTAGCTGTTCCAAGGCATTTGCATTGATAAAATTGAGGAATCTCTTGGCATTTGTGTTCTGGCATGAGTAGTTTTTCCAGTCTATGGTTGGGTAATTAAAGTCACCCAGGATCAGGGTAAAGGGTTGAATCTTGATAGATTTAAAAAGGTCCATATAGGTGGAGTGGGCATCTTGAGTCAAATTTGGGGGCCTGTAGCTAGCTGTAATTTGAACAGGGGTCTTGTCAATGGTTAACTGCACCTGGAATGTCTTCTGTACATCATGCTGTTTGACCAGCCTGAAGGTGTGTGTGTGTCTTTAATATATATTGCAATTCCACCTCCTTTGGCTTTGCTGCCCACATTTTGGGGTCTGAATGTATAATAGGATGAGTAACCAGGTAAGGCTGGGGTACTCTCAGCAGCTTTGAACCAGGTTTCTGTGACTGCACAAATTTCAGCATCTTCCAGGGATAAGAATGCTTGCAATGAGTGCAGTTTCATGTTTAGACTCCTAGCGTTTAGCAGCATGGCCTTTAATTTGCATTTTGCTGAAATTGTTATGTTGGTAGTATTGACCTCATGACTTTTCCTTAAAAAGGCACTATGGGGAGGCAAGGGCATTTGCCAGAAGCCTGAAGTCCAAATGAGACAAATGCAGGCCATCTCTAGCAAAGCATAGTGGTCTGTTGCTCATATCTTCCTAGGCTGCCAGGCACTGGATCCCCTTGGAATGACACCAGAAATTAAGCCAGTTGTTAAAGTCAATCATTTTCTGTTTATACTGAGGCATCATTCTGGGTGACGGTAGAATGCTGCTTAAGGCTAAGGACATACCTGCCTGGGACTCATATTCAGTGAGCTCAATCATGTTCCTCTTCATATACTCCAGGGAGGTAGGTCTCAAGTCATTCACTCCAACATGGACAATGATAGAGTCATAACAGTACCTGTTGTTGAGAGACTTGAGTGTGTGTGTGATATGGTGGATTCTGGCACATGACAAACAACTAACCGTGACTTTCTCTTTATCCAGCCTGGTGAGAGGCACATCTATGTGTCTCACAATGGAGTCTCCTATGAATAATATGTTGGGTTTATGCTTAGGCCTTAGTGGTTGCGAGACACTGGTGTGTGGACTATGCATGGTATGTGGTGTGGAGGGTTGTGGAGTTCTCATGTGTTTTTGCCTCTGTGGTCTCCTTTGTTTGGGTTTGTTTTTGTTGAGAATGCCCGCATATGTGGGTGTGTGTTGTGTAGTTGTGGGTGGTGTTTGAGGTGTAGTGATTGGTTGACAACCTTTGCAGTGTCAGATATACTAGCTTGTGAGGGAGAGAGTACAGACCCTATCTTCTTTATGTAATTGCATATCTCACAAATTGTGTTCCTAGATGGAAGTAGTAGATGGCTGTCCGTGTATATGAGGCAGTTGCTACACTGTCTCAGGATGCCCATTTCAACCAAGCTGGCAAGAGAAACCATAGGATACTGTCCATCCATATTTGTCAGAATATGAGGGAGAGAGGCCAGGGAGAGCTTAGAGGTAGGCTTAAAGCCCAAGTGCTTAAACCAAAACTAAGAGGCTTAGAATAACACTTAAAATTTAAACAGGCTAAAAACAAGCAGTAATAAATGCAGCAGAGAGGATGCAATTGAACACTTTAGGGAACAAGTAGCAGAAAAACCAAGATGAAGTGATAGAGTAGGAGGAGGAAACACAAATACTGTAAAAGCAGCTGAATATATATATATATATATATATATATATATATATATATATATATATGTGTATTTTTTTTTTTTAGCAAAGTGGAAATGGAGAAAGGAGATAATTCAGGGTTAAGAAACTAAGAGAGTTGACCTTCCCAAATGTACTCTCTGTGTTAGGTAGAATGAGATAATGACACTGGACTGTCTCAGATGAAATTTACACTAGGGACGGGCAACCGCAAAGCTACCAAGTATAAGAACAACACACCAATAGGCAGGGATGGTGGGAAACTATGCTACAGCTACTAGCTACACTATTTTAGGCAGAAAACACTACAGAAATGTTTATCACAGCAGAAAAACAGCAGTGAGTCACTAAATGAAAGTTTCAAACAGATAAAGGAGCAAGGAGACTTTAGAGAATGCTTTTAGCTGTAAACAAATCAGTTATATGATACACTCCTTGGCAGGAAGTCAGAACAAACAAACAGATGCTTAACAAATAGAGAAAATGTCCAGTTAATATCTTTCACACAGTGAAACTAGCCAAAAAAGCTTTACAGTGTGACAGTAACAAAGGTGATTTAAAAGGCTCTCAAAGGTAGACAATTTCAGTACAATAGCGCAGATTAGTTTATAGCAACAAAATACAGTACAGTAAAAAATAATAGGCAGCAGGCAATAAAAAAGTGCTATAAATGGTTAGAATAAGCAATAACTAGTAAAAATAAGCAAAAAAAAAAAAAACAGAATACTTATTCTTATATATCACAGATCAGAGTTGATGAAATGAGAGAGTCATTGTAAGTGGTTTGACTTTTCCCATTTCATCATGACAGGTTATGACATTTAACAGATTTCCTGAAAGAAAGTGTTACTATGTCTTTTTCCAAGTCTCCCATCATATTTTAGAAAGATACAAAACATACATTTCAATCAGTTTTAAATGTCCTAGAAAGATCTTTTTGTTAAGCTGAGAAGTCAAATGATCCATCACTTAGTGTCTTTGTTATTCAGCTCTGTGTGACATTTCATATTTGAAAACTGCATTTTGTAAGTATTGACCCTATCTGAATTTCAAACCTAATTAGTTTTAAGGCTGCAATAAGTGCAGATTCCCATACCTCTCCTCTACCCATTAACATCTAGAGTGATTCAGTAAGTTAGAAGGTGATATCACTGACACTAGAATGAAGTAATTGGAGATTTTGAACTCCAAAATGGGTAATGGTTATGCACAGAGGCTTGAAAAGCCCTTACAGATGGGAAAACAGAGGGAGAGGTGCTTAAATAACATTTTTATACATAGCAGTCTTGGGATTGGGTTAAAATAAATAAATAAACAGAGCTTTGTGATGAGAAAAACATGATATTTAGCTAAAGTTGTCAATTAGGGAACATATAGATGCCCAAAAGTTTACCAGATTCATTTGAAATATTTATATAAAAGACTTATGAAGGATAACTTGATATTAACCATATAGTGTGCATGAGTTCTGAATGAACCAAGCTTGATCACTATGTCTGTCAGTTTATGAGAGCAAGATATGGCACCTGGGTGTATGAAATGATGGGAGATAAAGTCCAGAGAGGAATTATTTTTCATATCCATACCCTAAATAATGTTCACATTCAGTGTTTTAGTGTAATCTCTGGATTTTATAATACTTGATTCATTCACCATTAGTGTTGCAGATGTCAATCTTGGAGCATGTACGTATTAACTTTATATAGTTTTTAGTATTCGCTAACATTGTTTATAGAGGTACTTCATAGGCTTGCCTGTTTTAGGACTCATATTATGGGTATCCATTATTTTATCAAATTCATTTGAAGTATGCACATAAGATATTTCTTAAGTGTAGTTTGCTGTCCAATATAAGTCATGTATGATGTCTGCTTGAATTATGGCTGTAAGACCTTCAGAACAAGATGCAATGTCTGACTATATATATTTTTTTTCTTTCCTGTTCTGGTCCCCCTTGATCATCAAGTCTCATGAGATGCTCGACTGAGCTATTTGTTTCTGCAGAAATGAGCACTATATGGCTCATTTGTTGTCCTCAATGCAAGAATCAATCATCAGGTGTGTGGTGCTATCATCTGCTTAAGAGAATGGAGTTTCTCCTTTATAGTCCTAATTTTCTTCTTGAACATGCCCATTGTTACTCAAGGAATGATGTAGAATGGGCTCTAATGAAGAGTGTCAACCACTTCACTGATGCCATAAACTTCAGAAGGCACTGTCCCCTTACATCAAGTGTCCCCATGTGTTCTCCAGTCATTTTCAGGGATTCTTATAAGATGCGTGTACCGTGGGCATGCATGCTCACTCCTTTGAGAAAGGTGAACAGGTACAGACTTGTCACTCATCTCTGTACCCCCATCAGACCTTATTAATTGATGTGAGATAATGATAGTTATAATATTATGTTAATATAATATATTATATTATATTATATTATATTATATTATATTATATTATATTATATTATAATGATTTATTTTATTTATTTATTTTATTTTTTATTTTATTTTACATTTGTTGGCCGGGCTAGTCTAGCTGGATACATGTCCATTTTCAGTAGAGGCCCGGGGAGAAAAGCTCCAAAAATAAAATAATTTATACATTAAAAAGTAATAGCAGATAAAACTTACAAAAAAATAAAAAAGCAGTTCTTACAAAATTTTTTTTTATATATATATATAAAATACATTAGTCTTATCATGGATAGAATTAGCAGTAAGCATGAATGGGTATTGTACATGAGGTACAATATCGATGTATACATACATTTTATCTATAATAACATGGTATTTTGATTCTTAAGGTAAAAATGATAGAGTTAGGAGTAGTTGTTAGTTTAAAAGGAGAAAAGTTAGTCAGGGTTAGTACAGGAGCATAGCCAGTGTGTCTTAAGAAATAGCTTTAGATTATTTTTAAAGAGTGAAAGAGAAATTTGTGTTGTGAGTTCAGCGGGTAGTAAGTTCCATAGCTTTCCTACAGAGTTAGAGTACAGGGAATCACCTGCTGAGTGATTGGATCTTGAAGTATTGATCAACAGTTTACCTGAGGAGCGTAGGTTCTTCTTATTATTATTATTATAAGGTGTAATGATGGAAGAGAGTATAGGAGTGTTGGTGGGTTTATACAGGGCATTGTGGACTATGGGTAGCTGTAGAAAGTGAAGCTGGTTCTGAAATTCTAGCCAGTCTAGTTGTTTTAGATTCAGACAGTGATGAGTTCTGAAAGGAGTGCCTATGGCAAATCTAGCAATATTATTATAGGATTTAGCCAGTTTGTTGAGGTTGTTTTTAGAAATGTTAGTATATGTATAGGGGAGGCATAGAACAGAGTTGAGATTAAGTGGGTTCTGGCTGTAACAGTCCTAGCTACTGGAGTTAGAAAGGGCTTAATTCTGTAAAGGCATCCCAGTTTTTTGTTCACTGATTTTATTGTGTTGTTTATATGGGTATCAAAGTTGAGGTTGTTGTCAATTGTTATTCCTAAGAGTTTAGTGGTTGGGTCGGGAGAAATGATAGTGCCATCATTTGATAGAAGTGTGAGATGGATAGGAGTGAATTTTCGGGTAGGTGTGAAAAGTAACAGTTTAGTTTTTTTGGGGTTAAGGAGGAGGCAGCGGTTTGAAAACCATTGTTCTACAGTATTGAAAGCTTTTTGGGCAAGAGATTTAAGTTTAGTTTCAGAGGTGGCTGTACAGATAAAAGTAGAGTCATCTGCATATTGAATGCAGGTGGTGTGTGGTATTGTTGATTGAAGGTCATTAATATCAATGGAAAAAAGGAGTGGACCTAAAATGGAGCCCTGAGGAACACCGAGGGAGATAGGAAGGTTATTAGACAGTTTATTTTGCCAAAGTACCTCCTGCTGACAGTTTTCAAGGTAATATTTGAACCAATTCATGGCTTGGGAATCAAGTGAAAGGGATTTCAGTATGTGTAGCAGGAGTTGGTGATTAACCATGTCAAAGGCTTTTGATAAATCAATGAAGACTGCAGAGGAAAGAATATTATTGTTACGGTTTTTGTTGATGGTGTCTATGAAGGATAGCAGGGCAGTGGTGGTACTGTGGAAAGGTCTGATGATAATTAGATTAATGGATGGGAGATAATGACCATGCCATAGATTACATGGGACCTTCCATTTTGTAATGGTTATTTATTTTACCCTTTATAGGTCCATCTCCAAATTGCATCTACAAGGAATGAGATGATCTTAGTGTGTTTAAGACATGACATCATTTATAATCAGTGTTTAGAAACGTTCTCTCTGCCACTCTAGAAAACATTCTATTTGCCTAAATGGCCATGTTTCTACTTGCTGCATAGCAATACTGAATCATTTCTATATTAATTCAGTCATTCATTTTCTGATTACTCATTTATTTGTTTTGGAGTTGTAGGGGGCCAGAGTGTATCCCAGCACTCACTTGATGCAAGGCAAAGCAACTAATCTTGAATGACTTGTTACTTCATTGCAGGGGCTCTTTCATTCATTATCACATAGCACATGCACATACACACAAAACACATCACATATAGGCAATTTAGAGGAACACCAATTTGCATATATCTCTTGAACATAGTAACAAAAGCAGAGCACTCAGTGAAAACCCTCATGGAGACAGGGAGGATGTGTATTCTACATAAAGAAGACACCTGAGCTACTAACAAAAATTGACATAGAACATAAACTGCCATGAGGCATTTGTTTTCAATGCTCTAATTGTTTCTTAAAAGCAGTTAAATGAATTCCTACATAAGTAGTTTCCCAGTTAAATGTTCACCATACTGACAGCAGCTACTTCTCTGGGTGAAGTGCTAAGCTAAACCTATATAGAAGCATGCTTCAATCTATGAAAAATACTTTTATTGGAACTTATTTAAATAAAAAATTATATCACCTACCCCTTCCAACAAAATATAACAAGGTAGTACAAAAGATTAAGGCTGTCAGCTATTAATAATCTGCTTCCTGTAGTCAAGAGTGCAGAGTTTAATTCCTTTCACCTCATTTTGCCATGTATGTGTCTCTGAACAAGCCACTTAACCATACAGTACTCCCAGGTCATCCCTGAAAATGGAAACTTTGCCCAGTGGGTTTACTCAGTTGAAAAAGTGATAAACTAAAAGTAAAATAAATAAATCAATAAATAAAACAATATTTTTATAGGAGGACAAAGTTCTTTGCACTCCCTATCACTGCATCTCTAAATATGCTATCACAAAGACTCTATAACAACAGGGGTAATGATACACTCCGTTACCTCACTGGTGGTAATCTCATCATTAATAAGAAATGTATAACTGCAATCAATGTAAAGTAGAATACAGTGTCAATCTAAAACAAAAAAACACACTCAAACAAAACCAATCCATGACAAATATAAAACACAATCCCCCTACAATCACATGCATAAATAACATCTAACATCACACAACAGTGGAGTATAGGAAAATTTATTTACCCTGCCATTTGACAAAATACACACTTGATAAGAAGAAGCAATACATCAAAAAAGTTGATGAAAAGCATTTAATGCAATACATGAACACACACACACACACACACACACACACAAAATACCCTGTAAGGATCCTATCTGCATTGAATTTAAGTAGACATTCCATGCTTTCAGGGATTATGACTGAGAAATACTGCTAAACTAACAAAAAAGTACACTACAGTTGTGTAAGCGCTTTTAGCATAACAGTAGATGTTCAAGTAGATCCCTGATACAGTAGCCTAAGTTATATGGGATGTCCTGCCAAGGATTGTGCCCCCCCCCCCAGTTGGTCTTCCTCCAAATGTTTAGGGCACTCACCATGCATCGTAGCTACCACTTGTATTAGAACATAGGAAATAAAATGCAGCTGTGGTACCTAACTACAGAACTTTCTCTCTCCAAAAGAAGGAATCATGAACTTTAGAAATCAGTACCATATTCTAAAAAATTAAAACAGTACTCTGCATAAAGTGTGTCAAATGCAGTGCATATTTGGGTGGATCAGAGGGTGAGAATGTCTGCTGCAACAGTGATCTACACTAACATCTACTGTTAGGATAAGAGCACTTATATAACTATACTTTAATCCTTGTTAGATCACTGCTACTATATGGGATGATTACCAAAGCTTAGAGCGCACTGAAGGAGGAAGGTGAGTCAGAATCCAGGAGTCCTTGAAGAACAGCTTCAACAAAGCTCTCCCTGGATTTAGAGTTTGCAATGTTTGGTAAATATATGAAATGACAACCAAGTAATTGCCTCTTCTATAATTCTAGACTCCACCCTTTCCCAAAGAGCCATGGAAGTAGCCAAGTAGAGAGAGCCCAGACTGTACCTGGAGGTGATCGTCCATGATGGGCATAACAAAAGGTAATAGCTTTGATAATATCCCCACATAGTCTGTTTAGATACTGCTTGTCCTTTCTTTTTACCTTCATAGGAAATAAACAGCAATCCAGAAGGATTTGGTTATAGCAATATAAAATCTGAGTTTACTATGGACATCTAAAGTATAAAGAATCCTTTCACCCTCAGTTGTAGGCTAAGGAAAGAACACCAAGAGATTAATTACCTGATTCAGCTTACACTCTGATACAGGGCATTATTAGTCATGAAAGAGGGTTTAGTTCCCAGTGCAACCCTATCCTATGAAAAATGAGATTGGGATAGTTGACCATTAAGGCTTACAGCTCAGATACACATCTAGTAGAAGTCAGAGTAATTAATGAGAATGCAAGATAAGAACTTCAGGTCTGCCTCCTGAACAGGTTCAAAAGGAGACTGTCTTAAGTTTTTTGTGCACAAAATTAAGATCCATCTTCCATGCACAAATGCACAGGGTCCTGGAATAGAATGCTTTCTACAGTCTGTTTTGGTAGAAGCCAAACAGATCTATTTGTGTATCTCTCCACAGAAGGGCCACTTCCCATAAGACTGACATTAAGGAAAGAGATGAGATTGGGATGGTTGACCATTAAGGCTTGTAGCTCAGATACACATGTGGTAGAGGTCAGAGCAATTAACAAGAGTACAAGATAAGAACTTCAAGTCTACCTCCTGAGAGAGGGTCTATTCTAGTTCTGCTCAGCTTGTCTGCCACACTGTTCTGCTCTAATGGAATGGAATTTGCCTGGAAGACTAAATTGTGCAGGATTGTCAGATCCTAGACTGACATAGCTAGCTTGTAGTGCGCATAGGATTTGATCTCTCCTTATTTACATACCACATCACTGTGGAATTGTCTCTGATGACTAGAAAAGGACCTGGAGCCCAGAGATGATGTGGGATTGGAGAGTGCATTTCAATTTGTCCTCTGTTCCAAAGGCCTTGAACCTTTATGCCATTGGATACAGCCCCTGAAATGAAATCTGAAGCTTCCATTATCCACTGACTGAGTAGTAGGCAGTGGGGCAAAAAGAAGACTTGGGTTGAGAATCAAATGATGCAGCCACTAACATAGCTCCCTTTTCGCAAACCCTAGAACAGGAATGTGAAAGGACAGGAGATGCCTGTGTTGGGTCCAAAGAATTTTGACAAACCATTGAATTTTCCTCAACTGAAGTCTGGCCAGTGGTAGCATGAGAATAGTAGAGGCCGTGCACCCCAAACTTTTGAAATATTCCTCAGCAAATGCCTGAGTCAGCTGGGAGAATTTCAGAAAATGAGTCACATAAGAGAGCACTTTGTCTTGAGGAAGGAAAGACTTCTTTAGGGATCTATCCAAAAGACCACTGGAAATTTTAATCTGTGTATGGGGAAAATAAAAAAAGAAGTTCCTTGTTTATCAGAAATTCTAGAGCTAGAAAAAGGTTCATTACCCAATCAAAAGATTTTTGACATGTCTCAAAGGACAGTTGTCTAGGTACAGAAAATGTAAATATTCTGCAACCTGCAATGGGCTATTACTGGCACTTTGTAAACACCCTGGGAGCAGAAGATAGATGAAAGGGCAAAACAGAAAACTGAAAATGTGACCTAGCCACAGAAAAACACACAAGTCTTTGGAAACTGTTACATATTGCAATATGATAAGCATCCTTTAAATTTAAAGTTACAAGGACGCAGTCCAGGGAAATGAGAGTCAGCACTGATTGAAGGGAAGACATTTTGAATTTTGGAACTTTACCATGAAGGTTCAGAAAGGAAAGATCTAGAATGTGCCTTCAGGAACCTCTCAGCTTTGGCATAAAAAACATTCTTAAGTAAAAGTCCTGACCTTTTTCAGTGGGGGGAACAGATTCTTTGACACCCTTATTGAAGGTCTGACTGAGAATAGGAGGGAAGATGGTGGTATGAGAGGGAGGTTGAAGGGGAACCCTCCCTGAAAAAAGAGGAGGGGGACTCCCACTGCCAATGGTAACCTTCATGAGTAATGCTTAATACACAGGAATCTGGAACAGAAGCTGCCATTAAAAAAGGAATAATTAGTAGAACACATAAAATACTGTATGATAATGATAATTATAAGAATCAATCAGAAGAGGTTAGAAAGGATTGGGAAGAGAGATTGTGTAAGCAATTCACAAAGAAACAATGGGAAGATATATGTATGTCTCCCAAATATTCATCAAAATCTAGAAGATTTAAGATTTTTCCCTGGAAATGTTTACATAGATATTTTTATACCCCAAGTAGACTCCAGAGAATTTTTCAACAGGCAGACAGTAAATGCTGGAGGTGTGAAAGGGAAGAAAGAGGTAATTGGGAACATATTTTCTGGGAAAGTGATAAGTTGGCAGACTTTAAGGATTTCCTGCGGGATGCACTGTTGGAGATGCTGAGTTGGCAGATTGGTCTGACAAGGGAGATGATTTTACTGAGCTATGATACAGAATCAGAATTGCCTAGAGATAGTAAGGCCTTGCTGTGTCTAATTATGGTGGTTGCCAAAAAAGCAATTACTACAAAATGGAAATCAAAATCTAAACCAATTATACTGGAAGCAGTGAATGTAGTAACAGAGATAAAACAACTGGAACTGAGATCTTTAGAAAAAGGTAGGAGCAAAATACACAGGAAAAAAATGGGAATTTTGAGAACTATACATACAAGGGAGGAATGAGGTCTGAAAGACAGCAGGATTTAAATGAGCTGTGTAATGTTTGAATGAGAAATATTGGGTAGATTATAAGTGATGTATAATGTTTGCAACTGGGAGTGTGTCAGTATGGTTTGTGATGTAAAATGCTTGTGACTAGGATTGTGTCAGTTTGGCTTGTTTTCAATTATATAGATGTGTGATTGCCTGTGTAATATGTGATTTAATAAAGATGTTTCTTGTTAAAAAAGACAGGAATTGAATAATGTATGTAATATTGCGTAGGTTATATGATATATAGCAATATATGTGACGTATAATGTTTGGTATGTTAATACAGTTTGATTATTTTTATAGGATAGGAATGTAAATTTGCCTATATCATGAGTGATAATTCAATAAAGGTATCTGAAAAAAAAAACACTCAGGAATCTGGGGGACTTCCAAGATGGCTGCACATTGAGTAACACCTTAATTGCAACTCTCCCACTGTGAAAACAATAACTTAGAAAGCCAGCTGACCTAGATTTCTGGGTGAATTTCAGTAACTGGGTAGTAAGCGCACTGGCTGGATGCCAGGGAAAAAAAAGAAATACAGGACCTGAAGGAAAATTAGCTACAAAAGGCAATGAAAAAAAAACACACTGTATTGCAGCTGTTCAGCAAAAAGCAGTTCAAGTTCCAGACATGACTTCCAGTAACCTAGAGGAAAATATAAGGCAACTGCACGCAGACCTGACTAAAATAAATGAAACACTGACAAAATATATCAACTCAAACAATAAATGGCTGGAAAAAATTGAAGAAGCTTTAAAAAAATATTCAGATAAGGTGATAAAACTGCAAAACTCAAAGGTCGTAATGAAGAAAAGGCTGGCTGAATATGAGACTGCACAAGAAGAGATGTTTTCAAAAATAATAGAATTAGAGGACAGAGCGCGTAGGGAAAACCTGAGGTTTTCTGCTGTACCAGAAAAGCTGGAAGGAACAGACTGTGTTAATTTTATGAAAGCACAAATAAGCAACTGGACTTGTATTCCACAACAGGAATTGTTAATTGAAAGGGCACTCTCAGGGAGTGCTGGTATGCCTCTGCATATTATGTCTGTAAATACCAGGGTTTATGGCATTCTTAAAGGTCTATATATTTATATAAATATATACACACACGGACACACACACACACACACACACACACACACACACACACACACACACACACACACACACACACACACGTACGTGTATGCATATACATATACCAGCAACATAAGCTACCAGAAGCAATAAGTACTCCATACATTGGATTTAGAACAACTTCTATTAAAAGTCTTATGACCAGTACTTGCACCCTGTGTCAATACAAGTGACCACAGCAAATACACTAAGGCATGCTGCCAGGCAGCAACACATGATATGTGGTGAATTATTCCATTCTGACAATTTTTGGGGGGATGTAACATGTACAGGAGCAAAACGTAAACCAGGTTGTGAACAGGTCAATAAATAGTACCTGCCCTTATAACCAAGTTCTGTAATGCCCTGACACAAACCTATTATTTCCTCCTTAATAGGCATAAACTATAGAGAATGTTATGATATGATCAGTATATGCCTGAGCATTGTTATGGCCACCATGGATCACTGGTAATGTGTCTCATGTCTGAGATACATGGATGCTAACACTGATACATCATATCCGTGGATCATTTTTATGAACAGACAAAAACGCTTTGTTCAGGAAGAGCCAGAATGAGGGCAATGTACACCATATGGTAACAAAATCAAGTCTGGAGTAGGTCCTAGACATTATGATGCCATTTCTGTGGTACACTTTTTTGTTTTAATGACCGGTCACAAACTGATTACGTTTTTGGAGGTTGTGACACTGCATCAATTCTTTGAATATCATTTAAGGTAAAAAAATCAAAAAAATTTACACTTTTGTGATGTTGTATACAGTGTGAAATATAAAATGCAGTGGAGACTGCCAGTCTGTAAAATAACACAATTTTATTGCATGTAAACAGAAAAAAAGCATATTATTCACAAATAATCAAAAGGAACAACAAAGCAATTTAAAGTATCTTTAAGCATAATCCCATACAACTGGGGCACATTCTTTAATCAAGTCATCTGAACTTCTCAGCAACCCATGTTCTTCTGGCTTTCATTAGCAGGAAAGACGTACAGGTTGCTTCTGGTGTCTTCCTCCAGGCTTCTCTTTGCTATGTTGTGTTTCACCCAGAAACACTTATCTGGTACAAAATACTCCTCTAGGAAAGGCCAGTGATTCTTAAATTGCTGAATTCAGCCCTCCTTTTTATACACCCTGTGAGAACCAGCTCTAATACAGCAAGAATAACTTTGTTTAGACTATCAGTTTTGTTTTTTATGGATAATACATTGATGTAAAATACATGATTTATATTTAAAATAGTATTAACTCTTATAATACACAATACTAAAGAAAATAATGCAGATGTTGAAATACAACAGTATCTTAGACAATTGATTTATTTAATTATTTAAACCAAACTGGCAGACAGATGGATCAGTTATACGACTGTTGGTTCACAGCTCCCAGGTCCAGAGATCAAGCTCAATCTCCATTCACTATCTTTGTGGAGTTTTACACGTTCTACATAGTTTTTCCATCCAAATACACTCCATTTTTATCCTTCTTTCTAAAATGTGTTGCTTGATTAGTTACACTAAATTGTCCATACATATGTTGTATTCCTTTGGTCTTGCAGTCTAGGCCATGTCAAAAAATGGTTCTGAAAAGAGAGAAACAAAGCTAGAGTGGAGCTATGCTGGCAGCTGCTCCAGATTCAAGATGTCGGGGACAGTACTGGGAGATGGCCAGTTGAGAGGTAGTGCACTAATGGCATTCCGAAATGAATACCTACAGTGCATTAACAGCCAGGGTGCTTCAGTGCTCTATGTGTGGTATTTAAACTGTAGCAAAGCACTTGCTACATTTGTGACTTGCTACAGTTTAAACTAAAGAACCTGTTTTTTTTTTCTTCTCCAGTACTCAAGGAATGTAAACCTCCAGTGAACCTGCCTTCCAGAATAGGGAATGGCACCGGGAGCTAGATGAGCCATCTACGGCTCTGTGAAAAGGACCAGTTCACGTACCCAGTTTGCAAATAAATAAAATAAATAAAATGGGAATTTTGAGAACAATAAATACAAGGGAGGAATGAGGTCTGAAAGACAGCAGGATTTAAATGAGCTGTGTAATGTTTGAATGAGAAATATTGGGTAGATTATAAGTGATGTATAATGTTTGCAACTGGGAGTGTGTCAGTATGGTTTGTGATGTAAAATGCTTGTGACTAGGATTGTGTCAGTTTGGCTTGTTTTCAATTATATAGATGTGTGATTGCCTGTGTAATATGTGATTTAATAAAGATGTTTCTTGTTAAAAAAGACAGGAATTGAATAATGTATGTAATATTGCGTAGGTTATATGATATATAGCAATATATGTGACGTATAATGTTTGGTATGTTAATACAGTTTGATTATTTTTATAGGATAGGAATGTAAATTTGCCTATATCATGAGTGATAATTCAATAAAGGTATCTGAAAAAAAAAACACTCAGGAATCTGGGGCACTTCCAAGATGGCTGCACATTGAGTAACACCTTAATTGCAACTCTCCCACTGTGAAAACAATAACTTAGAAAGCCAGCTGACCTAGATTTCTGGGTGAATTTCAGTAACTGGGTAGTAAGTGCACTGGCTGGATGCCAGGGAAAAAAAAGAAATACAGGACCTGAAGGAAAATTAGCTACAAAAGGCAATGAAAAAAACACACTGTATTGCAGCTGTTCAGCAAAAAGCAGTTCAAGTTCCAGACATGACTTCCAGTAACCTAGAGGAAAATATAAGGCAACTGCACGCAGACCTGACTAAAATAAATGAAACACTGACAAAATATATCAACTCAAACAATAAATGGCTGGAAAAAATTGAAGAAGCTTTAAAAAAATATTCAGATAAGGTGATAAAACTGCAAAACTCAAAGGTCGTAATGAAGAAAAAGAAAAGGCTGGCTGAATATGAGACTGCACAAGAAGAGATGTTTTCAAAAATAATAGAATTAGAGGACAGAGCACGTAGGGAAAACCTGAGGTTTTCTGCTGTACCAGAAAAGCTGGAAGGAACAGACTGTGTTAATTTTATGAAAGCACAAATAAGCAACTGGACTTGTATTCCACAACAGGAATTGTTAATTGAAAGGGCACTCTCAGGGAGTGCTGGTATGCCTCTGCATATTATGTCTGTAAATACCAGGGTTTATGGCATTCTTAAAGGTCTATATATTTATATAAATATATACACACACACACACGGACACATGCACTCACACACACACACACACACACACACACACACACACACACACACACACACACATACACACACACACACACACACACACACACACACACACACACGTACGTGTATGCATATACATATACCAGCAACATAAGCTACCAGAAGCAATAAGTACTCCATACATTGGATTTAGAACAACTTCTATTAAAAGTCTTATGACCAGTACTTGCACCCTGTGTCAATACAAGTGACCACAGCAAATACACTAAGGCATGCTGCCAGGCAGCAACACATGATATGTGGTGAATTATTCCATTCTGACAATTTTTAGGGGGATGTAACATGTACAGGAGCAAAACGTAAACCAGGTTGTGAACAGGTCAATAAATAATACCTGCCCTTATAACCAAGTTCTGTAATGCCCTGACACAAACCTATTATTTCCTCCTTAATAGGCATAAACTATAGAGAATGTTATGATATGATCAGTATATGCCTGAGCATTGCTATGGCCACCATGGATCACTGGTAATGTGTCTCATGTCTGAGATACATGGATGCTAACACTGATACATCATATCCGTGGATCATTTTTATGAACAGACAAAAACGCTTTGTTCAGGAAGAGCCAGAATGTGGGCAATGTGCACCATATGGTAACAAAATCAAGTCTGGAGTAGGTCCTAGACATTATGATGCCATTTCTGTGGTACACTTTTTTGTTTTAATGACCGGTCACAAACTGATTACGTTTTTGGAGGTTGTGACACTGCATCAATTCTTTGAATATCATTTAAGGTAAAAAAATCAAAAAAATTTACAGTTTTGTGATGTTGTATACAGTGTGAAATATAAAATGCAGTGGAGACTGCCAGTCTGTAAAATAACACAATTTTATTGCATGTAAACAGAAAAAAAGCATATTATTCACAAATAATCAAAAGGAACAACAAAGCAATTTAAAGTATCTTTAAGCATAATCCCATACAACTGGGGCACATTCTTTAATCAAGTCATCTGAACTTCTCAGCAACCCATGTTCTTCTGGCTTTCATTAGCAGGAAAAACGTACAGGTTGCTTCTGGTGTCTTCCTCCAGGCTTCTCTTTGCTATGTTGTGTTTCACCCAGAAACACTTATCTGGTACAAAATACTCCTCTAGGAAAGGCCAGTGATTCTTAAGTTGCTGAATTCAGCCCTCCTTTTTATACACCCTGTGAGAACCAGCTCTAATACAGCAAGAATAACTTTGTTTAGACTATCAGTTTTGTTTTTTATGGATAATACATTGATATAAAATACATGATTTATATTTAAAATAGTATTAACTCTTATAATACACAATACTAAAGAAAATAATGCAGATGTTGAAATACAACAGTATCTTAGACAATTGATTTATTTAATTATTTAAACCAAACTGACAGACAGATGGATCAGTTATAAGACTGTTGGTTCACAGCTCCCAGGTCCAGAGATCAAGCTCAATCTCCATTCACTATCTTTGTGGAGTTTTACACGTTCTACATAGTTTTTCCATCCAAATACACTCCATTTTTATCCTTCTTTCTAAAATGTGTTGCTTGATTAGTTACACTAAATTGTCCATACATATGTTGTATTCCTTTGGTCTTGCAGTCTAGGCCATGTCAAAAAATGGTTCTGAAAAGAGAGAAACAAAGCTAGAGTGGAGCTATGCTGGCAGCTGCTCCAGATTCAAGATGTCGGGGACAGTACTGGGAGATGGCCAGTTGAGAGGTAGTGCACTAATGGCATTCCGAAATGAATACCTACAGTGCATTAACAGCCAGGGTGCTTCAGTGCTCTATGTGTGGTATTTAAACTGTAGCAAAGCACTTGCTACATTTTTGACTTGCTACAGTTTAAACTAAAGAACCTGTTTTTTTTTCTTCTCCAGTACTCAAGGAATGTAAACCTCCAGTGAACCTGCCTTCCAGAATAGGGAATGGCACCGGGAGCTAGATGAGCCATCTACGGCTCTGTGAAAAGGACCAGTTCACGTACCCAGTTTGCAAATAAATAAAATTAAAGACAAAAATTAGACTGGACCTAAGGACCCTTCTCCAGCTATGACTTTATATTATATAAATGCAAAACAACACATTTAATGCAGAAATTAAAGTAAAATTAATCCATTGCTGAAACAGTACAGATAGAATAATAGTACAATGTCAAAACTGAATTGAAATGCCTCACAGACACCCTTAGGTAGGGAGCTGCATTTTTCTTTTTTATGGGACTTGTAACAGTTTCATTCTTCAGACAGCTATGCATGCAAATTGCATGCTGGTGGTTAATAAAGTTAAGTTTAAATTGAGGGACTGTAGTGAGAGACATTATGTGTTGTGGATGGGAGTTAAAGATTTTAGGCTTTTATGAAGTGTTCTAGTAAGTTTGCAGAGGGCAGCAGTGAAAATGGATTTGATGAAGAAGAGCTTAGGATAAATATACATTTTCTGAGTGTGAGATGGGGCACCCAAGGCAGGGGCAGTGACTGTGGTAGAATAACTTTTCAGATTACTAAAGAAGTGGCTGTAGTGGCTCTGCTCGTGCATGGGTGGGAGGTTAGCTTTAGTCCAGGGGATTAATGATGTTCAAGACGTAGTGATCAAGCCATGAATTTACTCATCTCATTAACCAGAACTCCAAATGTACTACAATTAATATGGAATCTAACTATTATGAGTGGTAACCCATGTTCAAAATTTAGACTGGGAGCTCCTTTTTTTCAGTAGTAGGTCTTGTTTTAGGTGTTAGTAGTAGTGGGAATATTTTGTGGCTTGCGGCTTAGAGTCTGCAAAGGTTCCTGAAGAAGACTAAAAATGTAAGGTAAATGGAGTCTGGCAGTTAACAAAAAGGACTAAAAATCTGAGCTGCTTCTCGTGCCCAGAGTACAAGGTTTGATTCCTTCAACTTACATTCTCCTGCTGTGTGATTCTGAGCAAGACACTTAACCAGACAGTGCACCTGGGTTGCCCTTGAAAAAGAACGATTATGTCCATTGAGCTTTCCTGGTTAACACACCGGTAAATAAATATGTTGCTGATCAAGAAGGAAACCTAGATATTTATGTTGTGTCACCAGGTGGTTAAAGTACTGATTAACCACGAGGGACACAAGGCAATACCGGATTTGCTGGCTTCAGTTTTTCTAATGTTTAGTATTAATCCTAGAGACATGAACCAAGACTGAATTTGAATGAGGTATGATTCATGGGTGGAACTAATAACAGTGAATAGATAATTCTAAACCCAAATAACCAAGTTATTTGAATAAAAGAAGGGAGGGGTAGAAGGGAAAGGGACCATAAAAGTACTAGTAAACAGAGGATAGTAGTGGGCCAAAAGCAGAGCCTCAGGGAAAAGCTGACTCCATGTGCATATGAAAGGGAAGTATCAGTTCTGATCTTCAAGGAATATCCAATAGGATAACTCCTAATCCATTTAACAGTAGTAGATGATATTATGTGACCTCATGTAGAACTTTGAGGTGTCTTGCTGAATCAAGTGACTTGGTTAAATCAATGAAGACTATCCCCTCAGTTCACCCTGATCCACAATGGGGAGAATTTGGTTGGTGAGAAAAAAAGAAAACAGTTACGGCCTTATGATTTTTTGAAAGCTGTGCTTTTGAGAAATGAAGAAGTTAAAAAAGTTAAGACAGGGTGTAATTTGAAGAAGAAATGGCTTATTCAAATATTTTGAGAGAGAAGAAAATTGGAAGATAGGTTGGTGTAAAGCAAGATGTTAAGGGTATCGCCATTCCAGGACAGGAATTACTGTGGATACTTTCTGAGAGCTGTAGAAGATTACATTGGTTAGTGACACTAGGATAATATGTGTGTTTGGAACACTGATGAGGGTCTCACAGACGTTTAGAAACTTTGAAGTCCATCTGAGCTGATGGCTTAAATTGGACTGCTTCTTTAACTAGTTATTCATATCCCAGAGTGACAATTTTTAAAGGTATAAAGAGTCGTTTAGAAATAATTCTAATATAATAATTATAATTGTATATAATAATTTGATTTTACATGTAACTATCTTATGTCATTGTGTGGACTACCTTCAGAAAGCATGATTTCCCAATGAATGATTTGTTTTGTTTTTTTGGTTGACCTGCCTAAAAACAAATACTGTGGATATCCACGTTTCCTATCATGTTTGTTTCAAATGTGTTATAGCAAATGCAGCTGCTTTTAGAAACTGTCTGTCCAGCAGAAAGTAAAGTATTTAGGGGGGCAATGCTGCTATGGTTAAAGGCATGAATTGCTCTTATTTTCAAGGTGCTGTCAACAGACCACCATTTCTATACATAAATCTAAGTGAAGTTCCTTTCTTTCACTGTTATTTAAGAAAATGTTAATGGTCATTCTGAAGCTGTTAGTGACTTCCCTGTCTTACTATGAGACAAACAACTAAAGTTTATTAGACATTTCAACGTCCATTTGTTGTTGCAGAAGCACGTTAATCAGTGCTGAAACTAGCAATGCAACATGGGTTCATGGCATTGAAAAGATGTTATAGCACTGCTTTCTATTTAAGGATGTAATCAGAGCAATGCTGGTAGCATGCAAATAAGGGAAAAATAAATACATTTCCTAAAAACAAATGTTTATGCCAGCATAAGCTGAAAAAGATTACAAACCCAATATAGGAAGGAAAATCATTTTTGTAAACAGCATCTGTAATAAAATATTGATACAATAGGGTCCTTGACACTGTGTCAGTATAATGGATCACAGCAGATGCACTAAGGCATGCATGGCTCTAACCTGGTAATTAAATTTAAATAAATAATTAAATGGTTCCCAGATAGCAACACGAGAGGCATTTGATTCATCCATTCTGACACTTTCTTTCAGAATGTTGCATTCACAGGAGCAAAACATAAACAGGGTTGCACATTGACACTTGATAGTGTCTTTTTTATAACCAGAATCTCTATTGTCCTGAACATACACTTGCTATATATAACGTCATAGCCTCCTTGTGGATTATATACAAGAGGGAAGTTTAGGACATACTCCATGTATGGCCATACTCACTAGGCACTGCTAGTAATAGCATTAATACCCATCTGTTAACCAGGTAGGCCCAATGGACACACAGAACAGTTTGTTTTCAGGGGTGACGCAGGAGCAATGTCTAGTTAAGTGACTTGTTCTGGATCACACAGTAGACAAATGAGTACTAAGGGAATCAAATCCTCTATCACAGGAACTACAGCTCACACAGCCTTAACCCACTGCGCTACCTGCTAGATTCTTATTTTTTCACTTTGGGATATTCTTATATCTGGTTCACATAAGAGAAGGTTTAGGACACTCATGTACAATATATGGAGGTAACTTTTTATGGGTGGATGAAAAATATTGGTGATTCAGCGTGAAGTGTGAGCCAGGAGGCAAGTGTCATGGGTAATAATGTTATACCTTGGGTAGGCTCAAGACATTATTGTATAATTTCTGCAGACAGTCTGTATTGTCACTTCTCAGGCTGGATAGAACTGCATCACCTCTGTGAATGACATCATCAAAGGAGATTAGCAATTTAGTCATTTTATATACACTTTTATTAATTGCATTTTCCATATTAGAAAGAAAACTATTTCTAAGCAGCTGGGAACCAATGGCATATGCTCTAGAGGAGGAAGGTTGGGAGGACATGGATGGTAGGGCAAGGCCTTTCACAGTGGGTGAAACAGGAGAATACAAGATCCAGATAAAATAATGATGGAGAACCTGATGGTGATGATAGGGGCAAGAAGCAGGCATGACAGAGAGAGAGAGAGAAAGAGAGAGAAGACAGGGATTAGGCTTGATGACAGTAACAATAAATATGTAGTACATTGCAGGACCATGTGCAACAGTGACTTAGAAAGTATGTAAATAAATGGATGCAAAAAGTCTGATGTAAAGTTGAACTATAAAATATAAACAGTAAAATAACTTACAAAAGAGCTTGTAGGAAAATGGTAGATGTCCTTACAGTATTCTAAACAGAAGGGGTCTCCTACACAGGGCAGCTCGATGCTCAGCCAGTAAATAAAAGCCTGATGATCTTGTATGCACCATAATTCACATTTATTCTCCCCACATAGAACATAGGGCATAAAAGGAACATATGGACATAACTGCTCAGAAATTCTTTGCTACCAGTTTAACGCCATTATTAGCCACCAGATAAGTGCCCCATTGGGGGTTGTTTTTTTTTTCTTTTTTCTTTTCACTTTTCTTGGTCTTGTGTTATTTTTTTTTTTTTTTGCTACCCGGAGTTCATATCATCCAAAAAGGGAAAATGTCAGTGTTGGAGGCAGATTCCCCATAAGGATCATCACAAACAGTGTCTTTTTTTGTTTGGGTGCTTCCCATGACCATACCTCTTGTAGTATCTAAGGCATTTGTGCTCAATACACTCATAAGCTGTTTGTCTTCCCTGGCCATTTATCTTGAAAACCAATGTCTTAAACAGCTAGCCTAGGGTACCATGGCAGAATCCTTTAACCCCTGAGATATTCCTGCTAGGTAAGAAGAAGGCCAAAAAGTTTTGACTGGATTCTTTGGCTGTCCAGCCTCCACTGGACATACCCCTAGAAATGGGTAATAGCTCTGTAGGTCATTCAGTGCCTACATTGGATTCCTCTGCCATGCCCCTGCCGGAGACCAACATGGATCCATCTTTTCACACATCCTCTGAGGTTTTGGAGGTGTCTGCTCCAGACATTGTCGGGGAACCATAGTTGATTATCTCAGATTAGATTAGAGGGATTAGATCAGATTATATTAGAGGGATTCTCCAAATATTGGTCAGGGAGTAGGTTATGAATTCTCTTATCGAATATCTCCAAGGGTCAGAACCTTCAGTATTTGTTAGGGTTGATGTCCCTTCCAAGAAAAGACAAAAACTGAAGCATGTCTCAGTCTGTCTTAAGGATCTTCAAAAGGAATGGCAAGAGTTTACTTAGGGCTTGTTTTCTGCCTTAATGGCCCTAAAAACTGCTCAAGGGGTTTCAGTACTTGCTCCTCCTTGGACCTCTACCCCTTCTAAATATCTATGGAACCATATTCCATGGATGAGGATTCAATGTCTGATGAGAGATCTTTGTCCTGTTCCTCACAGATGCTTTTGCCTTTGGCTTATGATTTGGATGAAGAGGAGTTTGTTAGCCCTGAGTCTCCTTTTGAGAAATTGTCCTTTGGGGGCACAATTGCTAGGATGATGGAGTACTTTAAGTGTGATTCTTCTCAATTGTCTGATGTTCAGAGATGATATCATGAGTTGCTTCAGGTGGATAATCGTAATCCATCTGCAGTTCCTCCTGTGTTGGCTGCCTTGTTAGATACTTTCATTGCTGCTTGTAAGTCTCCTGATTATCAGCCTCTTGCTCCTAAGAAGCCTGATAGGTTCTATAATATTCCTGATGATTGTCAATTTTTATATAAATGTCTTTCTGCTGATCCAGCTGTGGTGTCACTCTCTTCTGACAAACCTTCTAAGTTGTTGCCCTCTTCCAAACTTTTCCTTCTGATAAGGATAGTATGGCAATAGAGGGGATTGGTAAGAAAGTTTACATTGCATCTACTTTGGGCTTTAGGACTGTTAATTACCAGACTCACAAGACCAGGTATGCTCTCTCCTTGATTGCTGAAGCTTTTCAAGTTATTTTTGACCTCCCTGATTCTGAAGGCAAATCCTGTGCCTTATTTATTTTAGGTTCTACTTCTTAAGTGGCTTGCCACTCTATTAAGTGTAGCTATGATGCTGCTGATGCCCCGTTAAGGGCTATGACTTTTGGGACTGTCATGAGGCATTATTCTTGGCTTTGACTCCAGTCTCTGCCTGAGGACATTTAGGCCAAGTTGTTGGATGCTCCTTTGGATAATAAACATCTTTTTGGGTCTGCTGCTGCTGACATGTTTAAGTCTCTTCAAGAGAAAGGCAAAGCCTTACAGGACCTTAAACATATTTTTGTTTCTCTTATCCCTAAGTTCTAGAGGAATTATCCTTCTAGATCTGTTTTTTTTTTTTTTTTTTTGCAGGCAACCCCAACAGGCCTCCAAGGGCAGAAAGGGAGGTAGGCCGACCCCCTGTACTAAGGCTTCTCAGATTAATGTAGCCAGAAGCCTCCTTTATCTGATAAGCCTGCTTCTTTTTGACAAATTGCCCCTCTCCTCACTTCTTTCAGACCAGATTCCTTTGTCTTCCAAATTGGCATCTCATCACTTCAAACTCTTAGGTTCTTTCTATCATCCATTAGCATTGCTTCATGATGTGGAGGTCTCTCCCTTCTTTTTCAGGGATTACTCAGTCTCCTCTAGTGCAACAATCTCATTTCCCAGAGGTTTTAGGGTCCCTTTTGAACAAAGGAAATATTCAACCTGTTCCCCCTTCCCAAGTGGGAGATGGATTTTATTCCAGGATGTTCCTGGTTCCTTGAAAGGAGGGCACTTGGAGACCTATTCTGGATATCTCCTGGCTCAACACCTTTCTCAAAGTCCCTTCTTTTCAGATGCTTACTCTTTAAACCCTGTTTCCTCTTTTATTGTCTGAGGCTTTTCTGGTATCTTTGGATCTGAGAGATGCTTACCTTCATATCCCTATTCACCCTCTTTTCAGAACGTTTTCACATTTCTCTGTGTCTTCCTTTCATTTTCAGTTCCCTGCTTTGCCCTTTGGCCTCTCTACTGCCCCAAGGGTATTCACAAAATGCCTAGCTCCTGTGATTGCTTTCTGCAGGCTCCAAGGCATTCAGATTTTTCCTTATCTATATGACCTGTTGATTCATGCACCTTCTCCCAGTCACCTGTTATAGGATCTGGAGTTCACTATCTCTTCTTCAAAGTCTGGTGTTTACTATCAACTTCCAAAAGTCCATTCTGACTCCCTCTCAGGGTCATGTGTATCTGGAATTCAGGGTTCAGCCAGTGCCAATGTTGGTCTGTCTTCCATCTCCAAAAGTTTTGTCATTGGCAGCCTTCTTTCAGTCTCTTCTTCCTCTGACTATCGTGCCAGCCAGGGAGTTTCTTCAAACCCTGGGATTCATAACCTCTTCTATTCCAGTGCTTCCTCTTGCCAGACTGCATATGCAGAAGCTTCAATGGCACCTCATGTCAGTTTGGCTGCAGCATTGTCACCCTCTGGATTTCATTGTACCCCTCCTTTTCTGTGTAAAGAAGAAATCTGAGTGGTGGATTCAACAATTTGCTCTCAACCCAGATTGGCCCTTTCAGCCTCCAGTCCTTTCACAAGAACTGTTCACTGATGCCTCAGATATGGGGTGGGGGTCTTTTTTGGGTCACCTGAAAGTTCAGGATCTCTAACTTCCCCCTCAGGCGTCAGACCTTATGAACATCAAAGAGACAACAGCTATGATTCTGTCCCTTCAAGCTTTTCACCCTATGTTGTCACTAGGCCCCTTTAAGATGTACATTGACAACACTACAATGGTGTGATATGTCAACAAGCAGGGAGGCACAATTTCTTACCTCCTCTGCAGGATGGTTGTTCAGGCTTGGGAGGTGGCTGTCAGTTATAAGTTAACTCTTCAGGCAGTATAGACTCCATCAAAGCACAATCTCATGGCAGACTCTCTGAGCAGGTCCAAAACACAGGCTCATGACTGGATGCTTCACAGATATGTATTTCTGAACATTGTCCATCAGTAGGGCATTCTTTTGGTAGATCTTTTTGCCTCCCCTCTGAACAGGCAGCTTCCTCTCTTCTGTTCCATGCCATCTGGCGTGGAAGATGGATGCCCTTTCTTTTCATTGGAAGGGGGTGTTTCTTTATGCTTTCCCTCCTCTTCCTCTACTTCCAGGAGTCCTGCAGACAATTTAGCTGGATCCCTCAAAAATCTCGCTAGTGATTCCCTTTTAGCCAAGACAGCACTGGTTCCCCCTCTTAATGTATCTGGCAAGTGGTAATCACTACAAGTTACCTCACCAATTGGATCTCCTCACACAGCAAACAGGGTCTCTCATCCACTCTTCAGCTGACACTGTGGGTGATAGGATTCTGATCCCTTTCAGACAACTCTTTTCTGAGGACATGCTCAGGGTTTTACAGGATGCAAAGAAACCCTCAACCAGAAAATCTTATATGTTCAAATGGAAAAGATTTTGCATCTGGTGCCATGCTCATAACCAGGACCATGTTTAGTGGCCCATTTGTCAACCATTTCTGCTTGTCTGCCCTTCAATCCTCCTTTGACTTCTTCTTTTGAGGTGAAACAGTTCCTTAAAGGTGTCCTGCATATTAGACCTCCAAGGAAGTCTATTCCTCCTCCTAGGGACCCTAATTTTGTTTTGGAAAAATTGATTCAAGCTCCTTTTGCACCTGCAGATTCTGCTTCTTTGTAACATTGTACCTGGAAGACTGTTTTGCTGCCAGCTCTTACTTCTGCTCTGAGGGTTTCTGAGCTCCAGACCCTTATGGCCACTCTTTCTTCCCTCACAAGGACAGGATGTCCATTCATACTAATACTTCTCTTATGCCCAGATTAGAAAACGAGTTGTCCTTGAGTCAGTTGGTACAACCCCCTTCCTTTTTCCCTTCTCCTCAATCTGCTAGTGAGAGGATCCTACATACCTTGGATTTGTACATACAGCTCAGGTACTATTTGGATAAAGAAAGCTAAGCCATTCATAAGACTGATCATCTTTTTATTTCCTTTCATCTCAGAACATTGGGTTTGGCTGTTTGTAAGCAAACCATCTCCTCCTGGATATCTAAGACCATTTTCTTTTGTTATACTTTTCATGGCAAATCTCTGTCTGCTTCTGTTAAAGCTCATTCCACTAGGGCTGGTGCCTCTTCTGGTGCCTTTGTCAAGGGGTTGGACACCAATTCCATCCTTGAAACTACTACTTGGTCTCCAGTGCATACCTTTACTAAGTATTATAAGTTGGATATGGTTTCTAGAGCTAGTGCAGGTTTTGTTGAAACCATTTTACATGGGTTTGTTGAGAGTTTTCTCAGCCTTCCACCTCCCATTCTGTTTTTTGAGCTTTTTTACTCTCCCTTCTATTTAGAATACTGAAATAATGATGTAGAAGGACATAGTACAGCTGTTTAAAATCTTACTATAACAGTAGATGTCCTTCTCCTCACTGTTGCAGTATTTGCTCCCTCCCTCCAACCTTCTCTTTGTTGTGTTTTTTGTTTTAGATTCCCTTCTAGCTGAGGGTTTCCCCATTTTCTTCTGCATTTTTCCTTCTGGATGCACATGGACTCCTTTGTCCTATGGAGACTGTTCTGTTATGTGGCAATTTAGTTCTAGGTAGTTGCATCCATACTTCCCTTTTATGCCCCCATGTTCTGTGCAGGGATCATAAATGTAATGTACTGTGTATACAAGATCATTAGGCTTTTGTATAGTGAGCAAGCGTCAGGCTGCTCTGGGTGGGAGATCCCTTCTGTTTAGTATACTGCAACAGTGAAGAGAGGGACATCTACGGTTATGTTATGGTTTTACACAACTGTACTTTATAAGCCTATATGCAGTGGAGACAAGAAAGACAAGCCATTGTAAAATCCTTCAAATGCATACAAGGTGTAAATGAGGTGCCATGGGTTAAAATCTTACAGAAAAGATGACGTACATATTTACAGAGAAATTAGTATTATATGAAGGTGGGAGGAGCAGATCAAAGAATAGAATGAGGAAAGGGGATTAAAAAGGCTTGGACAAAGCAGAAAAACAGAAGAATAGTAGTATGGGGACATGGCTCTGATATTTTTTTTGCTGCAGCAAATAGGCTGATATGATAGGCTTCTGTCTTTTTCTGGTAGGACAGTTTTATGTCAATATATTGTTCTTTAAATGAAAAAAGGCCATGCAGCAGGATACTGGTAATGGAGGATGCACAGTTTAGCAAAAAGTAGGTTAGAACTTCAATATGGAATGGGATAACTTACCAAAAAAGTAGTTTTAAAGTAGGAGTTACAACTTTCATAGTAGCAAAATACACAAAGAAGATAGATGGCCATTGCAGCATGTTATGTTTTTTCTGATGCCAGGCTAAAATGATGGGACAAAATAAGAAGTAACATGCAGCTGAGCTGTGTAAGTCTACTCCCACACATAAGCACAGCTTTGCATGTTCACTTGCTCATGTGTCTGCACACCAGCAAAAAAAATATGGAATACAACTAAAGGTTAGAAGGAAAAGAAAAGAAATGAAAGACAGATTTCTCAGGAATAATTGCATTTCCCCCAAAGAACATTGATGTAAAAGACAGAAAGAAAAAGCTATGATGCCAGTTGTCCCAGGAATAACTACATTTCTCCTAAACAACACTGATGTAGAGGATTATGATTGGGTCTCCAGGCATAATCACATTGCAATGTGATTGAGTCATGGACACCAAGAAATTCATATCAAGATCAAAGCTCAAGAGGTGAATCTTGGTATCCATGTCAAGACAAATAATCAAATATTATGACTGGAAACTCATTCATAATTATTTTTAGTGCATGGAGCTTTAGTACATGCAAGCAGACTGTTTTATGGCATTCAATAATTGTAGAACTAAATATGTAGTGAACTGATATTACTCAGAACAAATTACCAATGGTGGGCATCATCTAAAGTTAAAAACATGCTTGATTTGTCTGTTCACATTCCATTCTGTACATCCACCCTAGTGGTACCTCTTATGACCAGTGAAAGAAATACAGCTAATGAAGAAAAAAGTTCAAAGTGTTTTATCAGCTTTGTAAGCCAATAAAGCCCTTAGTGAGCACTGGTAGTATTCAGCGCAAAATGTGAGACCTGATATCAAAGGCGTTTAGAAAGTACAGTTGTGTAAGTTAACTTACCATAGCAGTAGATGTTTGAGTGATCACTGCTGCAGTAGCCCTAGCTATGTGGGTTATAGTCTGCTAAGAATGTAACAGTCAGTCAGCATTCAAAGCTTCAGGGCACCTTCAACACACCTTGACTGTCCGGCAGCTCGGGCAGACCTGACTAAAAGGCAAGTTTGGGCACCAAGACCTTCAGAACTTTCCTGTCAACAGGCAGAGGGCAGCTGAGCACTTAAAAGACAATGCAAGGCACAGCAAAAAGTAAATGTTGACATTCTGGCATAAAAAAAAACACCAAAAACAAGGGGGTGATGGGAGAGAGTGGCTACTGCAGCAGTGATCATTCAAACATCTACTGTTAAGGCAAGTTTACTTACACAGCTGTACTACATTTGTCATATTGATCACTGCTGCAGTAGCCTTATCTATATGGGTAGATTACCATGGCTTTTGAGGGGTGGAAGGAGAAAAGTCCAGAAGCCCCTGGAGAATGGTTCTAGCAAAGCATGACCTGGACCTAGAGAAGGAATCAAGCTTATAGTGCTTTGTAACAGTGTATACAGAGGATCAAGTAGCAGCTTCTAGAAAATTTCTAGAATCCAACACTTTTCAAAAAGCTATAGATGAGAAGCCATGGCCATGATAGAGTGGGCCTTGACCCTGCCTGGAATACTTTTGTTAAAACAACCATTTGGAAAGTCTGTTTTGACACAGGTTGCCCATTCTTCTTTTCCTTCACAAAAAATGAACAATTAATCCAAAGATCTGAAAGACTTATTTCTGTCAAGATAGCACCTGAGTTGTCTATGGACATCCAAGGTATGGAGTAGCCTATCTTCCTCATTTTTAGGGGCTTTTTCAGAGTAACATAACTTACAATCAATACAGCATATATATGCACTTCTTCAGGGAAATACCCACAATAATACAATTAATTAATTGTAAGTTCTGTTACTCTGAAAAAGTCCCATTGTATCAAAGGGATGAAAGCGCTTAGTCTATTGAATAAATGGTTTTCATTTTTTACGGATGTTTCATGATTGTGCTACCTTTGGCTTTTATATGGTCTACTCCCTCGATCTGCTGCATTTGACTTCACCTTTGGTCGTGATCCTGTTTGTACATACTTGTGTTTTCAGCAGGTAGTTTTATATCACAGGCAAGGTTCTTTAGAACAGGTAATTCTGGGGCTTATTGTTTTGTGGATATGCAGGAAGTCCATCATGATGGGGTCTGACAAAGCCTTGTATGCCAAACATAGATCTTCCCTCAACAGCTTGTAGCAGACACAATACAGGGATAGGACATTGAGACGGTCTGCATAAGACATGTTACTTATACCCTGTATTCTCTTAGTGAGGAACCTGTGTGGATGTTCCAGTTGTCAGTTGTGCCTGGTTAGGTACATACCAAAGAAGGCACTGTATGTCATAACAGGTCTGATGAATGCTGAATACAGCGGAGCAATGATCTCCTTGGACCTAGATGACATACCTTTGTTTATAAGTTGCACAACATAGAATAATTTCCTCATTACTGTAGACACGTGATTACTGTCTGTTTGTGTCCCCAAGTCCCAGACTAGTGGGTCAACTCTTAAGGGTATGTTGTCAATATAGTAGTTACTGAGGTGAATTACTTCCCAAAGGATACTATTATGTATTACTTGACATTTAATTTTAGTCCATGCCTCTGACACAAGTTATTTGTCTGTATCACTTCTTCCTGGAGAACAATGGTGTCAGTGGGTAATTCTATGGCTACTCCTAATTTGCAATTGTCTGCAAATTTGGTCAGCCAGAAATCCTTGACATTGACCTTAACTTTAGAGAAGTAAATGCCAAAAAGGAGCAGTCCCAGGACTGATCCTTGAGGGGCTCCTCTAGTAACTTCCCTCTTTGCAGAGGTGGACTCCCCACTTCTAACTTCCTGGGCTCTATCTGAGTGATCTGACTATCCATCAGGTGACATAAGGGTTTATACCCACCTTTTGTTTAAAACATCTTTATTAAACATGACATTTTTAAAAAGTGACATGTACACATACAGTAATAGAAATAAAAACAAACCATAATAACATTTTTATTATTACATTCATGCAGTTTACATGTTTTCTTTTTAACCATTTCCATTATCAACATTATGTAAATTGTTTAATTTCTGCCTTTCCCTAAATTTCTCTCCTCCTCCTCTGTCTGAACAATATTCTACATGCATTGTTCCCACAAATTTCATTTTATTTCTGTGTAATTTGTTTCTTTCCTTTTCTAAAGGCCCAACTTACAGTTCTTTTACTCCAGTTATTGTTGGTTTACATTGTAATTTCCATTTTATTTGTTTACTGGGAAAGTCTAACTTTATGAGCCAGTTTTCAGCAGAGGCGAGAGATGCTCCAGATGCATGTCTTTGTAATGTGAAGGAAACCAGAGCACCCGGAAGAAACCCACACGAATGCAGGGAAGGACATGCAGACTCCGCATAGAACTCATCCCAGGCAAGAATCAAACCTGACAACCTCTTGCTGTGAGGCAATAGCGCAAACCGCTGCACCAGTGCGCCATCCACAATTTGGCAGTCAATTGCACTGAACTTATTAAGGCTTTATTATGTCTAGGCAATTCAGATCCTATATCCCAGTTCAAATGAATGATTTCCTTAATTACAACCGTTTGCTCTCCCAACATTTCTGACAAAGTACTCTGTACACAATTTTTAAAATCTGCCAACTTGTTACATTCCCAAAATCATGCTCGCAATTATCTCTGTCATTCCCATCCCATCACACATCCAGCATTTGCCATCTCTGTGAGGATAAATTAATTGAAATCTGCTTGGAGTATAAAACTATCCATGCAAACACCCCACGTGTACAAATCCTATACCTTCTGGACTTGGCTGCATATCTGGGAGCCATACAAATGCCCTTCCACTGTTTCTTTGTAAATTGCATTTCCAGTCTCTTTTCCCAGTGTTTTCTAACCTCTTCTGCTTGATTCTTGTAGCTGTCATGCAATATTTTATATGCCCTACTAATATGAAATATCACAAACATTTACTGTCCTATCAAAAAATCAGAGTCCCCTAATAAAAATGCATGCCAGTCATCTAACAACAGCAGATAGCATTTGGTAGAATATCAACTTTTGCCTGTGTACATAAAGTGTTTGTATCTCTCTGCCTGTTTATGAAGTAACATACCCAATGCCTGCTAAACAATAGAATCATATTGTTGTTAAATCTGGTTCATAGCCTCAGCTTAGTAAGTCTAGCTGTCTCTAATGCTCTGAAAGTTGTTCTCATCAGCTTTTACTTTTATGGATGTAATAAATAACTTCAAGACTGAACAGTCTGCATTTTGTGAACTCTGTTTGCCTTTGACAGGTCTGAGTCAGACATTAATCATCTAATGCAATGTCATAAATGTCTAATGCAGTTAGGCACTTTTCCTGTAGACAATCTGTAGGAACCTGCTTTTAACAAGAACTGTTTTGCTATCGTAATAATTCTTGCTGTGGATATTTTTACTGTTGTTACTAAAAGATATATTTAATTTGCATCCATATTGCCTTTATCTACCAGCTTAAGCTGTTCATATTTTATAATAACCTTACCAATGATTTTTCATATAGATTCCACAGACAATTCAATAAAGTTATAGATCTATAGTAGCCTATTCATGTTTCAGCATTCCTTTTTAAACAGAAACTATAACTGCATGTTTATGTACCACAGGTACTTAGCCTTACTGAGTATATCATTAAAGAGAATTATTAATGAATCTAGTGGTAGTGAACATAAGGCTATTGTATCATAAACTGCAACTCCATGTCTTCTTCAAGAACTTTGGATCCTAAATTTACAGATATTTTCCTTCAGTCTTCCGTATTTGATAACTGAGATACTGTATTCACAAGTAGGATAAAAATGTACATATTTAAACCACAAAACTGGGTCACAAAAGGTTTCTACAATTAGCAGAACATTCCCTATATGTTTATCTCCACTGTTCATACATGTAATTGTACTACGCCATTTTTCTTTCACCTTAATGGTGTTACCAAAGAAGACTTTACTTCTCTCCTTCTTTGTATTGGCAAAGACTTATTATTTCCTTTCTCCATAACTTCTTACAAATCTTTTTTATTTTCTTGCTTGTATCAAGCTAGTCCTACCATCATTAATTTCCTTTCTTATCTGCAAACTTTTTTATAATTTTTTTCTTTTTCTTTAGAATATCTGAACTTAGTAGTTACCACAGTTTTATTTTTTCAGGATCCATATTCCTTCCAGAGTGTGCATTTCTGCCACTCATCTACACTAATGCCATGCCTCTCCATTGTAATTATTTCATCATAATGATGCAATTTCACCAATGTAGCAGTGTTGGCCATTTGTTTTTAATCTATTTAATCTTGTTATTTTTCTTATACATTTGTTCTCAGTATGTTTAGTTTCAAATCTCAAAACTACATGGCCATTATGTGGTATTGTTGATAAAGGTGTAACTTCCTCTCTCGTAGCTGGTTTACTAGTGAAAACTCAAGATGTGAAAGTTTCTCGTACC
This sequence comes from Protopterus annectens, assembly GCF_019279795.1. Classification (NCBI taxonomy): domain Eukaryota; kingdom Metazoa; phylum Chordata; order Ceratodontiformes; family Protopteridae; genus Protopterus; species Protopterus annectens. The sequence goes on along the minus strand of NC_056737.1, from coordinate 768,527,917 downwards.
CTCTCTTTGCTGAACCCTCTCCTGTTTGGCATTTACTTTGCAGACATCCAAATCAATATCACATAAGTGTGGTTTACCAAGTTTGCTGATGACTACAAGCTGGGCGATGTCATCTGCTCATCGACTGATATTAAGTAGCTCCTGCAAGTGGTGAAATGTGCACAAGCCTGGTGTACAGAAAACATTTTCAAGCTAATTTCAAAAAAATGCTACATTTGGCAAAAAAACGTTGCTCTCACCTCACATGTTATAAATTGCACTCCTCTTCAGATATATTGCACTGATAAGAGACCTGAGTACTTATGTGGATAAGCCTCTTTCTTTTGGTTATCACGTTGCCACTATTCTGGAAATTCTTATATCTGGCCCAGTTAATTTCTAAAGTGATATCTTCAAGATCCAAAGAAGTCACTTAACTGATGTACTCTTCCCTTATCAAACCTGTCATGGAATACAGTGCCCTTTTGATATGTAGAAATCCAGGCATATCACTCAACTGGGAAAGCCCAGAATATTTCTAACCAAAAAAATTAAAGACCTTATGTTCATTCTTCTTCTTTAAAAATCCCCTCTGTATCTGTGCATCCCTGCATGCATTGACGCACACACTGTTGCTTACTTCTTCTTTTCTGTGTCCACGAGTGGAATTTAAACACAAAACATTCCTGCTGGATTTATTTCTGCCTTTTACTTCTGGGCATGGAATTTAATGACTGCCACTTACTTCTGGACAAGGAATTTATGCCTGCTTCTGGCCACAGAATTAAAGTAACATTCAATCAGTAAGGTAGGTAGGTAAGGGTATGTGTGTGAAATGCCCTAGGTAGGGATAGCAGGTTAGTTAATTTGCTCAGGCTCAAACCCTGTACCTTTGTTACAGGAGACAAGAACCTGAATCCTCTACACCAACTACCAGACTACTCAAAGTGCATTTTCAAGGACTTGTGAGCTTAAAAGGAAGAGAAGTTTATTGCTGCTCATGATGTCTATTTTCAGTGTGCAATTGTTTAGTTTAGCAAATGGTCATCACTGTTTGTGCTATAGAAATTGAAAATGGTGTTAGTAGCACAACAGGTAGCATACTTGCTTTTGATGCAGAAGGCTGTGGCTTCTACCGCAACACCATGTAGATGGATTGCTGATACCATGCTGTACTTTAAGGGCAGGGGTTGCTGGAGTCTGCGTGTGTCCTCCTTTGGATGAGATGCCAAGCAACTATGAACCTGTTGTAGGTTTGCCATCCATTTTCTATTGCAATATTACCAGCTTACCATTTTTAATGTAATCTAGGCAATTTATTCTTCAAGGGCAGCAGGCACTGAATTTGTTAATGAAACACTGAAATATAAAACTGTTTCCTAGCAGCAACCATTTCATTAGTTACAGCTCTCTTTAGTGTGGAATTATTCAGATGGCTTTTACTTCTGCAGATATTGTGCATATTAATTGATATTGGGTGGCCTTTTATGGTTGAAATGTTTTGAAATGGGCAGTTTTGTCATTATTGGTTTGTACATTTTGTTTCCTTGCTTACTGGAAAAACATTTCAAAACTACAAAGTTAAAATGCACTGTAAGAAGTGGTGGTGTATTATTCAAGGAATATAACTTAATACACTGAAGGTGAATCAAAGAGCACATGCATATCTGCACGGTCCTAAAAATGTGTGCAAGGGACCATTGCCCAAAGTTAACTTCATCCAGCACTGGCCAGATGCATTTTCTTTGAATGTGGTTTTAAATGCCATTTCAATGATGTGACTTTCAAGGGCCGAGAAGTTTACTGTTAATGCTAAGTCTGATTTCATAGTGAGACTGTATTGTTTTGTTTAGCAAACATCTATCAGTGTTTGTGCTATAAAATTTGAAATATGTTTTAAATTAAATCCAAATATCTGCAATCATTGTAGAAGTAAAGAAGAAAATAGTCTGCACACCGACAGTTTTGAACAGTGTTCATGGTAAATGGGGAGAAATATCCATGTAATAGAACACTGGAAATAGCTGCGAGGGGCAGCTATGCATGTAGGGGGGTCTCGATCCATTACCCTGCCTAGGGCCCCATTTGACCATGATCCGGCTCTGGAGGTAAGCACTATTAAGTGCTTGAAAAGGGTAGCAAGAACTTTTAACTCTATCTACTTAGAGATGCATATGGCTCTGCTTCTTATGGTCTGCATGATCACATGTGTAGTATTGTTCCTATGTTAATATTATGATCAGAGGTTCACCTTATCAGTTCAGATAATACTCTTCTGCCAGCAGGAGATGAATATATACCATTTTATATAGTTGTCTTACCTTCAAGTGGCAAGTTATGCATGTATCATCTCTTCTCCCTTTAAATATGAATATTTTTACAAATAGACATTTAATATATATATATATATATATATATATATATATATATATATATACACTAGTCTCTAAGGAAAGATGATTTAAAGTATGAAATCAAAATAATTGAGTCTGTTGACAGAAGACTTTGCTTTTGTTATCATTTACTTTGTACTCCTTGATATCTAGGTTCCCAGTACAGTCAGTACCTCATTTGTACCTACCATGATGCCATGGTCATAAACATTATTTTTAAGCTATTTGGTATAATACTCAATAATTCATCATATTGGAAAAGTGGTATTTTTTGTCAGTTTGTTTGTGTTTTGCATGTGTTTTTGGTTCCCACTGCTTCCTATGGTCATTAACACCTGACCTCTAGTATACTATTCATTCAGCTCTCTTCCTAGCATTTAGAATTACCGGGGGAAAGGACACAAGTGCTGGAGATTACACCTGTCATTCAGCAAGAGTTAGAAGATTTTAGCATGCTTCTTACTTCCTTTTCCTGTTGGCTGGCCGGTACAGAGCAGTGCCCACTACCTCAAGCCCAGTCTAGGTATGTGCGTCAGTAAATCTGCTGTGCCTGTCTTGCACCTCAGTCCACAGCTTCAGCATAAAGTACATACTGGTATTGTGGAGCAGACTGGTACTATCACAGTAAAAATCTGTGAGGCTGACATACCGGCTTACACAAAATACAATAGTCTAGGATTGTACATTATTTTGGGGCTGTGGGGAAAAGGGTATGTCTATAAGAAAGAATATGTTACACTTAACAGTAATCTTCTGAGAAGGATTTATCATTATTCCTTTCCAAAAAAGTAGAATAAAATATATTCTTAATTAATGCAAATGGTTAGCAAAAAGCATGTTTCCTTCAGTTAAAAGAAAATTTAATGGAACTGAAAGAAAAAAAGCAATATTTATTTTTTCTGTGCTGTATTTATCGAAGCATATCTAGAAATAGACTATGACCAAAGAAAATTACTATAGCACAGTAGTTTACCTATTTCTCATCATACTGCTGAGTAGCTATAAAAACATAATGCCAGGTCTGACTGCAGTGGTTTATTCTTTCCAGACTGACACTGCACAGTTGAATTTGCATTTCTGTGACCAGGTGGTTCCACTGGGACAGTAGAATTCATTTAACAGGTTGGATGTTGGTGTATGCAATGCAAACGCAATGTACACAGTATACACACACACACACGGACGCGCACACACACACACACACACACACACACACACACACACACACACACACACACACACACACACACGCACACACGCACACGCACACATACACACACACACACACACACACACACACACACACACACACACACACACACACACACACGTTCATGCGTATATTCAGGCTTTACTTGGCAGCACAGTAGCCACCCTACAAAGAAAATAAGCTTTGTCAGAGTAATTACAGCATATTTTGTGAGAACATTAGAGGGCAGCAGCTTCAGCAATTCAGAAATAGCTGCATTCAGTATATTTATCACTTTGATCTATCACAGCCAAAAGAATTAGGTGTGCGATATTGCACGAGAAGAGATTAAATGGATTCAGAGGCAAAGGCGTCAGGAGTCAGAGGGAGAAGATTAAAGGAAAGGAAAGGAAATGAGAAGAGACGATAGCAGGCTGGTTTCCAAAGGGGGAGACCAGAGTATCTCATACAAAGAAGAAAATATCTGATTCAAAAAGGAGAACACAATAACAGCTATTAAGGATACAGAAGGGTAAAAGAGGTCAGGGAAAGCATAAATTGAATATAGCAAGGAAGAACAGCAATGGTGCTAGTACAATAAAGGGGTGCAAAAGCTACAGAGGTTGTAATTTAGGGGTAGAATTACATAACACAATTATGATATTTCTCAATTGCATTGTACATTGTATGAGTGTAAACAGTGCAGCAGTTTCAATAAAGATACATACATACATTCTACATTTTTCAAGCAGGTAATGTACATTTTTTTTCTGGGTGCTGATTTCTTGCATAGTTGATGTGTTACTGCCCTCTAGTGTTAAGTACACAGCTCTTTAATTACTTACAAAATAAAAAAATGTTGAGAAGTCAGCTTTTTATTTAATCTTTTTAACTCTTTGGCTTATGAGCATTAATTAACTATTTTAGGCATGACCAAAGAGAGAGAACAAAGAAAAATACATTACAAATGGAAACATTCACTATTAGAACAGAAACACTAATCACATAAACTTAGAAGACAAGTTAACTAGTCATGACAAGCTGAATTATTACATAGAAGTTCTTATTTCAGGAACAAATACATTACATACTCCTGATGAAAGCTAGAACTCAAACAAAACCATAGACAGCAAGAAGGAGCAAAATGCAAATTTGACAGATAAATTGCAGTCAAGCAAACACTGAGCAGAAACACAGTAACTAATTAACAGAGCCAAATATGCTCTCACTCAATCAATCCCTCCTGCATGTTTTTATCTTAAGCCTATGCACAGGGTATATATATCTCTAAAGTTTGGAAAAATAGTTGTAGGGGTGCCCCTGAACAAAAGGGGGTCTACTATAGGCTTTGTATATTACATGCCCATTAGCCTAATTTGTAAGGCCATGGAGTATATCATATCTGATCTCTTAAGCTATGATATTAAAAATCTTATACAACTGGACCCCAAACAGTTTGGTTTTGTTAAGAGCAGACCATGACTAGTTAATCTGCTAAACAACTTTGAGAATGTGGCAGAGGCAGTGGACAATGGCCACTCAGTCTACATGGCATACATAGGTCTGCCGAAGGCCTTTGACACTGTAGCTGATGCTGCCACTAGAAACAAGTCAAAGAACCAAAGTCAGGCCCTTACATATTGCAAACTGACTGAATGATAGAGTTCACACAATGGCAGGTACCACTTTAGTAAGTAAAAAACTAGAAAGTAACCAGTGGGATACCACAAAACTGAGTACTGTGGCCCATCCTTTTCAGTATATACTTTTCTCACCTCCATGCTCAGACCTTTACATTTGGCTAACTCATTTTGCCAGTGACTGGAAACTGGGTCTAATTGTACAGTCCTCCATTGATTCAGAAACACTTCAGCAAGAACTAGTGCTTACAAACCAGTGGTGTACACAGAAAAGGTTCAAACTAAATGCAAAAAAGTATAGCATTGTCACCTTTGAGAAACACCCCTCATATACAAATTATAGCATGACCAGATCTCCACTCCACATAGACATAGCAGTAAGAGATCTTGGGACCTGGGTTAACGATTCCTCCCCTTTGCCCATCATATTGCAAAAGTCAGACCCAGATCATGGTCAAATGGGGCCCTAAGCAAGGTAATTGATTAGGGCCCCCCTGTGTCCCTGGCTTCCAGCATCCCCACCCAGCAGCCATTCCAGTGTCCCATTACTTGCCTCTGTCTCCCTAGTTACCACAAAACACTGTTCAAATCTGGCAGTGTACATGCCTTTTTCTTCTTTACTTCTAAAATGATTACAGATATTTAGATTTAATTTAAAACTTTTATTTAAAATTTTATTGCACTTCTACCAGAAGTAAGCAAAAACTAATTCCATAACAAAAACCCTGGTGGCTTCCCAAATTAAACAGGTTATAAAAAAAAAAAAAAAAACAATTATGGCTAAAATCAAGAAGTAACTCTCATAAATATAAGAACTCAATCATCAAATTAAATAGGTATCTAAGAGGGCTAATTAAGTCCAATAATTTTGAAGTCAAGGTAGCCACCTAGGCAAAAGGCAACCATAAGACCTTCATCAGCTATATCAGAAACCTCAAAGGCAGCACACAGCAGTGTGATGAACTGGTGGTTAATGGTGCCACAGTCACTGAGCCAGGTGATATAGTGAATCTGCTGGCTGACAAATTCAGTTCAGCTTTACCCCCAGCTTATCCCCAGCCACCCTCAAGAAATACCATCAAACATAACCCATCCGACTATAAATAGAGGGTATGTCCTGGCTATGCTCACTAAGGCCAAGAACACAGTCTTAACGGATCCTAATAATATCACTGGACGCCACCCAAATAGTCTAAAATATGACCTATCAGGGTTACTTGAGTTACTTTTTAACCATAGTCTCAATAAAACAGCCTTTTCGGCACACAAGAATGGAGGACTGCAATGGTTTTCCCTCTTCACAAGGGTAGACCATCAACAGAGCCCAGAAACTACAGAACCATAAGTCTGACTAGTCTGATATGCAAAGCCATGGAAATGATAGGAGATTAAAGTTTAAGAGGCAGGATTTGAATGAGCCATATAATGCTTAACTGACAATGACTGGATGGTTTATAAGTTATGTATAATGTTTACAACTACAGTTGTTTCAATGGTGTCTGTGATGTAAACTGTTTGCAACTAAAGTGATATCATTTTGTATGTTTTTCATTTATATAACTGTAAGATTGCTTTTGTCATATGTGCAAATTTAATAAAGATGTTTGGAAAAAAATAACAAGGACATAGGAGACATTGAGATACTGGATCCATTCAAATTTGGCTTTGTCAAAGGAAGGTCATAACTACTGAACTTGGTGGACTTCTTTGAGAAGGTCACCAAGGCAATGGATGAGGGTAAATGGTGCATGCTGCCTATCTTGACCTGGCTAAAGCATTTGATACTATACCCCACTCAGGCATTGTTAGCAAACATAAGGAATTAGGCTTAAACCTAACCCAGCTGGCTCACAGATAGGACTGAGGAAGTTAGGATTGGTGAGACCACCTCCACAAAGGGAACAGTCACCAGTGGAAACACTCAGGGTTTGATCCTGACCCTACCCCTCTTTAGCATGTACTTCTTAGAAGTTAAGGCTAATGTTAAAGGCCTCTGTCTGACCATGTTCGCAAATGGATGCAAACTGGGAGCAGTCATAGAATTCCCCCAAGATGAGTACATCTTACAAGAGGGTCTAATACAGACAAATGACTCGTGCTTCAAAGTCATGGCTTAAAACTCAAAGTCATGAAATGCATGATAGTACCTTTTGAGTAGTCCTCCAAGCTGGGAAACAACATTATCAATAAAACACCCATAAGAGTTAACCAACTAGTCAGGTGTCTGGGAACGGGTACATGTCAGTCGACCGACATTCACTCCACCGACACATGAAAACATCGACAGCGCAAACACGGACATTTAACAGGTAAGACTTTTAAATTCGCTAATCATGCCTACCATGTTTTAGTAAGTGTGGCAGTGTTATGCATGTGTGGTAGGCATGATTAGCGAATTTAAAAGTCTTACCTGTTAAATGTCCGTGTTTGCGCTGTCGATGTTTTCATGTGTCGGTGGAGTGAATGTCGGTCTTCCGACTTGTCGGTCGACTGACATGTACCCCTGGGAACACATGTAGACAGTAATCTGACCTTCAATCAGCATGTGCTCAAGGTAGTAAGAAAATCCTTTAATGTTGCTGAACTTATAAGTAAGGGCATGGCGTCTAGGTCCAGGGAAATCATTGTACTGCTACATGTGGCCCTCATCAGACCCATCATTGACTATAATACCCCCTTTGGTACGTAACTGACCAGACACATGTAACAAGTTTAACTCCCACAAAGGTTCCTTACAAAAAGAATACAGGGCGTAAACACAATGTCCTATGTGGATCTCCTCAAAGCCCTATCTCTGTACTTGGTCTCCTACAAACTACTGAGAAGCAGTCTATGCCCAGCATACAAGACACCCCTGGACCCTGCTCTGATGAGCTTTTCCACATCCATGAAACAAACAGCATCAGAGCTAGTAGATCTAAAGACCTAAATTTTGCTTGAGATATAAATAGGATATTTTGGAGAGACAGATATGTATCTCAGAGAGTTTCTATTCTCTGGAATAGACTCCCCATCTATGTGAAACAAAGTCTCCCCCTAATCCTATTTAAGTGTTTCTTGGACCATTAGATGGGAAATCAAAAATGCACCCCTTTTCTGGTGCCTGTCTCTGATGGACAGAGGCAGTCAATAAATCATGTCATAACCAACATTCACCCCCCCCCCCCATATAAACATCTAAAACATATAACTTGTGGGACACATTTGGGTTTCACAGCTAGGCTTATAAAGGCCCTAGTGGTCATTAACCTAGTATACACCCATAACCTGTGCTCCTATTTATAGTATGACTGTTTCTCTCTGTTGTGTCTTTTTTATTTCTTGTAGTTAGATAATTTGCACCAGCTTATCTATGGCTGTCATTTGTACTACTGTATAATGAAGTTATTTAACTATAATACTTTTTATTGTATCAGCATTTATCTGTTGTGCATTTATTTTATAAATGTAAGAGCATCACAGCTGTCACTGTAAAGGGGAATATATTGATCACTGTTTAATACTTAGGTATTTCCTGTGCAGATTTTTACTTTTATATCTATGACCATGACATCTTATTTTACATTTGTCAAGCGATAACAGCATGTCCTGTGCTGACTTCTCTGTCAGGAGACATCCTTATGATCATCAACCACTAATTAACCCCCCCCCCCCATAACCACTCAGTTGAAGGCTGGCTGTCTATACTGCCAAACTTCTGACGTTGTTCCCTTTAAGACTCTCCAAGTGTTTTATAGAGTGATAGCTAAAGGAGAACCACACCCAAAACCTGAACAAAATGTATGTTTTCAGCTTATGTTGATCTTGTCTGCATTACTAATGTCTCTGCATCAAAATAAGTGGTTATTATTAGTTTCTAAATTGCTATACCCCAAAGTGTCAGAAAGGAGGCAGCCATGGGTGGCAAGATTTTGTTTTACAATCAGTGTCTTTGCCTTTCGTACGTTATTTTAGATGGACAGAGAGAAATCCTTGTGATGTGAGGATCATTTACTGTGGTTCTTTCTCTCTTTCTCTCTCTCTCTCTCTCTCTCTTTATACATATACCTCATCAGCTTACAACAGTAGTGTGACTGCCACGTTTGACTACCAGCATCAATCCACATTTTTAATTACTTTGGTTCCTTTGATTTTCATTAGTGGCCATCTCTGATACAGCATTTTAAGGAATGTTTGAATGACTGAGTTGAAAATGAGAGCAAATTAATTGTTTTTTTTTTTTTTCAAAATAACAACTGAATTTCAATGTTCAAGTGTGAGAAATCTGACCCCTGTGATTAATAAGTGTTAATTGGGCTAAGTTGGTTTGTGTTGCATTCACATTTTTTAATACTATAGCTAGAATTAGAAATGTTTGATGTTACTCTTCCTTTTCCAACTCACTGATTTGTCTGAGCAAAACACTGTATGCAATGACAAAATTTTGTTACCAAAAAAAAAAAACAGAAGAAACATCCACTTAAACACAGTATAGAAACAATGCAAAATCAAATAATGACAAAAATATAAGAAGGGTAAGATGAAAATATTTTGATTAAAGGGAAAGACAACTAATTAGTAAGAAAAAAAATGAACTGCGAGTTATGTTTTCTTGTTCATTTTCATCTGAAAACAAAGCTTAAAAGCCTTATTTCTGTTCAGACTCCAGGCTACTCTATTTTTTAAAAAACTTTATTAAATTGTCATTTAAGACATAGGCAAACACACATTAACAGAAAAGAAAACAAAAGAAAAAACACATTAACATTGTTCCATTTACATACATTATATGTAACATATCTTTTCTTTTTTTGTAATTATCACCAGTCCATAAATTGCTCAATTTCAGCCTTCCCTTAAACCTCACACCTCCTCCTAAACATTATTCTGCATGTACTGTTTCCACAATTTCCATGTATTTCTATGCAATTTGCTCCTACCCTTTTCTAAAGATCCCACTTCCAGTTCTTTTATTTCTGTTACAATATTCACTACTTCTGGTGTGGTTGGTTTAGACTTCAATTTCCATTTTCTAGTAATTGCTTTTCTGGCAGCCAACAGAATTAAACAAAACACTGCCTTACTATGTGTAGACAGTTCAGATCCTGTGCCCCAGCTCAACAAAATCATATTCTAAGTCATAGCCATTTAATCATCCAATATTTCTGGCAGAGTACTCTGTAGAGAATTTTTAAAATCTGCCAACTCATTACATTCTCAAAACAGATGTAGCCAGTTACCTATTTCTTTTCCATCGCACCTCTAACATTTGCTGTCTACTAGAAGAAAATTTCTATGAAGTCTGCTTTGAGCATAAAAATACATGTGCTAACACTTCCAAGCAAAGATTCTAAACTTTCTGGACTTTGTTGCATACTTGGGAGTCATACATATGTCCTCTCATTGTTCTGTTGTAAATTGCTTTCTCATTCTTTCTTTCCAGTCTTTTCTAACCTCCTCTGATTGATTCTTACAGTTACAGTGAAATATTTTATATGTCCTACTAATTATCCTTTTTTAGTAGCAACTTCTGTTCCAGAGATTCAACTAAAAACCCCACCAGAGCAGGTCTTTCACTTAAGATTCCCCTGTCCCTTTCTCTTTATCTATACTGTGATATCAGTCCCTGGTAGGGAAGGTAGTCTCTAGACTGGAATCCAAACATCTTCTTGATTTCATCCCACTCTATTTCCTTTCCCTCTGTAGTTATTTGCTCCCAATACCTTGGTTCCTTTGTCAGTTTTCTCCAGTAAATTCTAGCCCCCTCTTGCTTACTTTCCATATCCCTACTTGCAGTCATCCATACTTGCCAAATCTTCTTTCTCCATTCCCTTGTTGGCTTAGCTCTTAGAATAATTTGTGCTACTTTATAAAAATAATATTCTGCATGGTTGTTGTTATTCTCCTTAAGGATCTGCCTAAAAATCCCCACTCTTTCTTTGTTTTTTGAACTTCCTCTCTGCTTCATAATCATCCATTTCCATTTTAAATTATAACCTTCTGTTCATGTTATGTATATATACCTTAAGTGTGTAGCTCTAAAATATCCGTTCTAATCAGGCAATCCTCAATCACCTTGTTATATTGAAGAATAAGCTTATCCTACTTAACTCTTGTCCTCTTCCCCTCCCAGATATTTTTTTTTTATTATTGTCCGCAATTCCTCCTAAAAACATGTCTGACATATAAAATTAAAGGGATAAAAACATTTTCACTGCTTGTATCTTACTATCAGTGCTGGTGCAAGATTATTTTGCACCCTAGGCAAAACGTATTAGTGTGCCCCCTGCTTTACAACAACACATTGACAAACAGTCCTATTTATCCCTTGACTACTCCTACAAAATGATATTAGGTTAGAAAAACATGTCATCCTTAAACGGCTCCCTAGAACACACTTCAGGCCTAGTATCTCTTTGACTCCTGCCAGGATATTAAATTAAAAATATATAATAATAATAATAATAATAACAAAAATAATAATAGTAAAGAAAGTCATCAACAGCCCCCAAAACACACAGACCACTAGTATCTGGTTGACCATGCCAGTGTATTACGAAAAAAAAAAAATCAACGGTCACCAAAACACATTGCATCCCTAGTATCTGGTCAACCCTGACAGGATAGTTTATTAAAAAAAAAAAAGAAAGTCATCAACAGCCCCCAAATCACACACACTACCTAACCTTACCTACTACTAGTATCTGGTTGACCATGCCAGGAGTGTTAGAAAATCACAAACAGCCCCCAAAACAGCCAGCCCACTGCAGATTTCATCTTCTACTATGATCTGGTTGACTCTGCCAAACTCCAGGCCTAGAATGTTAGAAACAAAGAACAAATATGTAACCAGTCCACCTTTTCATTTTAAACAGAATCTGGTCAATCCTGCTAAAGATAATAAATAATTAAATATATAAAGTATCTGGTCGACCCTGCCAGGAAAAACAGTTACAGAAAATATCTGGCTGACAATGCCAGGAAAAAATGCAATATGTAGTATCTGGTTGGCCCTGCCAGGAAAAAAAATACAATATGTATATCTTGTTTGCCCTGCTGAAAAAAAAATAGTTAGAAGAACCCATTATTTTTTTAACACTTATCTGAACTATCTGCAGTCACTGTGGTCTATGGATTAGTTTTCAATTAGCAGTATTAAAATTCACGCGTGCCTTGGAAGAAGACTCCACTGCCGCTCTCTCACTCTTGCTCATTGCTTTACCCAATGCAAAGAGTGGGAAGAGAGTGCAAGAGCAATAGGACTAATAAGCAGCCATATCACGTACGTGGCTGCTGACTAAATGGATCCCTGCAGTTTCTAGTTAATCCGGACTGTTTTTAAAGGAGTCCAACAATGGTGTGTTCTTTTTTTTTTTTTTTGTTGAAGTGGAACTCAAGCACACATGTGCACTGCTCCGAGTTCTGCGAATACTCGCTACAAGCCACCTGGCTGCATACCCTCATGATCTGCGCCCTAGGCGAATGCATAATTTGCCTTAATGGTGGCGCTGGCCCTTCTTACTATCCATATCTATAGTCAAAAGTGTCCAGTTTCTCAGTTTTTGTATTATATTTTTAGTCTATTCCCACACATCCTTAGCTACCATAACAGAAGCCTTTCTAATTCATACTCATAAATACTTATCACGTCCCCATAAATATGGGTATTGCTGAACCAATTCATGTGTGGGTGCATCATTTACAGCTATATCTTTTGTTTTCTCTTCATTATTTAGTTATTTATTTTATTTATTTCATATTTGTTAACTGGGTTAGCCCAACTGAGTTTGCAAACAAACCTATTTTCAGTGGAGACCTGAGGGGAAAAGCCCCAGCAAACAAAAGTAAAAATAAAGTGACAATATACAAGTATTAAATAGCAATCACAATACAAACTAGTTGTAAAAAAGAAAAGGTTATTAACTATTTACATTGCATTGATAGTAAGCAATCCATTTTCAGTGGAGACCCAAGGGGAAAGAGCCACAGCAAACATAAGCAAAGATAAACATACATGACAAAAAATTATTAAAAACATCACTGCAAATACAAAATTAATTATAAAGAGAAAAACAAAAATAAAAAATTATGAACATTAAGGGTTGCACTGATAGTAGTGGACTAAAATTTATTACATATGAGAGTAAAAACAAAAAGATAATCATTGTTCAAAAGAAGGACAATGTATAGACATTGATAGGAAGTGGGGGAGAGATAGTGTGGAGAATGGGAGGGGGCTGTAGTAGGGCTGTAGTACTTGAGCTGAGGGTTTAGATTAGTTTAAGCAGAAGTTACTAACAAAGAAAGAAAGTTAGGAGATGCAACAGATAATACAGTGGGAGAGACTAAGACTATGTGTGGTCAATGCAATGGTATAATTTCAAGGTCAGTAGGTGTAATTTAAGCTCCTTTTTAAAACAGGGAAAGAAAAGGTTGGATTTAATATGGAGAGGGAGTTTGTTCAAATTTAGTGAGACAGAGTGTTTGTAAAGTAGTTTGCCAATATTCCTTTTGGGTTTATAAACTGAGAGAAGATGCTGATCAGCACTCCGGAGAGGTCGGGGAGAGAGTAGGGAGTAACATGGGAGGCGAGAGCAGGGCAGGCAGAGGGGTTGTTGAATATGGAAAAGGTAGTGTGGAGCTGTGATTGTAGGAGAAGGTGCAGAAATTGTAGTCACTAAAGTTTGTTTAGTGAGAGGCAGTGATGTGAAGAGAGTGGTTGGTTTAGAATAAATCTGGCAATTTTGTTGTACGTTTGTTCCAGTTTCTGCATTGAGGTAGTTTGGATATTGGTAAGGATGGAGGAAGCTTATAGAAGACTAGGTAAGAGAAATGCCTGCACAAGAGTGTGTTTAGTGCCAGTAGTGTGGAATGTTTTGTTCCTATAATGTAGTCCAAGTTTTTGGTGGGTTTTTTTGATGGCCTGTTGTACGTGCAAGTCAGATTTCAGTTGGTCATCAATTATTACCCCAAGGAGTTTGGTGTGTGAGGCAGGGGAGATAGTGGTGCCATCTAGGGAGGAAAGAAAAAAGTTGGCTTTAAAGTGAGAGAGTGTCTGAGGTAGGAAGAGAAGGAGTTGAGTTTTCTTAGGGTTAAGGATTAGTTGATTGTTTCTGAGCCATTTTTCAACAGAGATAAAGGAAGTCTGTGTTAGTGTGTGTAGTTCAGCGATAGTATTGGAGATATATAACAGAGAAGAGTAATCTGCATATTGGATTACAGATGAGAGACTGCAGGATGAATGTAGGTTGTTGATAAAAATGTTGAAAAGGAGTGGTCTAAGTTTGGAGCCTTAGGGTACTCCTGTTTGAACAGCAAGGAAGGGTAAGAAAGCCTGCTGCCATCTAACAGCTTGTTTTCTACCAGTAAAGTAGGATTGGAACCAGCCAAGAGTAGAAGGAGAGAGGTTTAGGTGTGAGAGCTTGTTAAGAAGGATGAGATGAGACACAATGTCGAAGGCTTTAGAGAGATCAAGGAATAGATAAGAGATGAGTAGGTTGTTGTCCCTAGCTTCTGTAACCTTTTGAGTAAAGGATATTAAGGCAGTCGAGGCACTGTGTTTAGGGCAGAAACCATGTTGCGAGGAGGTGAGGAGATTTTCATGAATGAGATAGGACAGTAGTTGAGTATGTATACATTTTAATATGAGTATGTAGTCATATTCATTTTTATATTCCCAAAAGACTTAAAACTGTCTCAAAATGTTCCACAAGACTGAGATGTACATTTCTGCATTTATCAGATACAAAATAATATAATCTGCAAATAAAGCCAACTTTTCTTGATGACCAAATCAATTAAATCCTTGCATTTCTGAGTCCCTTATTTTCTTTGCCAACGGCTCTAAATATAATGCAAATAACAAAAATGAAAGATAACTCCCATACCTGGTTCCTCTGATGAAATACAACTTATCAGAGAGGAACTCTCCCACTTTAAATCTTGCCTCCAATCCTTTATATATATATATATATATATATATATATATATATATATATATATACTCTAAATGAATTAACCTTATTATTGTATCAAGAAATACAAATACTACCATTGCAGTACTCATAAAATCCCAGCCTACTCTGTCAAATGCTTTCTCTGCATAAAATCACACCAATGGTAGCAGTATTTTTTTCATTCTACTTCCCTCTGAATCATCATTGCTCTGTTAATGTTGTCAAATATTTGCCCCCCTCCACAAAACCATATCTATCAATTGTAGCAACACCTTTGCCATTCTTTTAGCTGGCATAGCCATAAACACTTTATAATTATGGTTTAAAATTTAATGAGTCTGATATAATACACCCACAACAGCTTTCTTCCAGGATACTGGTGCTTCTACTCCTTTTATTTATTTATTTATTTATTTCAGTTTGGTGACCGGGGGGGGGGTCCACTGGGCTCGAGAGCCCATTTTCAGTGAAGGCCTGGGGAGAAAAGCTCCAACATTACATAGTAAAAACATTAGATATTGTATAAAGTTACAATTCCTGATACAGATACATAAGCTAAGCAAAATACAATTGATATAGAGGGTATAGAAAAAATAGAGACAAACAGGTAAATTGGTAAGGCTTCAATATTACATAGTAGACACTGAGTTTGAGGATTAAGTAACTATTCAAAATTCAGACATGAACTGGTACATTGTTAAAGCTACACTTTACACAGTAAGCATCAAGCATTCAGATAAAAGTACCCCACAGGATGCAGATACATAAGATAATCAAGTTATAGTAGCAATTGAGGGTGCAGACACTTTTGAGAACAGAGACATGAAGTGGTGCAAATACATTGTAGAATAGAGACATGAGCTAGTACATTAATAATTTAACAGATAGGTCATATGTTGCAAGGAAAAAATTCAGAGTTTATATAGAAAATGTATCTTGTTTTAAAATGCTGTTAAACAAAATCTTCCAAGTCTTTATAACTTTTTCCCTCCTAACTTCCAAATTTCCACAGGAATACCATCTGTTTCTAGAGACTTTCCGAAAGACTGATCATACATCACTGTTTTTATCTCATCCCTTCCTGTCCTAACTATTAATTTTTAACCTAATTTAACTCTAACCTTGACAAAATTAAATCTTCCATATATATTTCCATGTGTGCTCTTTCTTGATTTCCACATTTCTCTACTTTATACAAATGTTCATAAAA
Organism: Protopterus annectens; assembly: GCF_019279795.1. NCBI lineage: Eukaryota > Metazoa > Chordata > Ceratodontiformes > Protopteridae > Protopterus > Protopterus annectens. The sequence goes on along the minus strand of NC_056737.1, from coordinate 768,511,571 downwards.
TTTACAAAATAGATCTAAAACCATGGCATGATCTCTGGTTATTTTTATTTATTTATTTTTTTTGTTATAGGCTCCCTAGGCTTGACAACAACTCTTTCTACTTCATGCTGCCTAAGTCATTGTGCAAAACATTTTTGTGCTTTGGAATTATTATCAAAAATAGTTGCTTAACAGCAATTTTTCTGAACTCATGCACATTATCTGGATACTTCCTTGTTTTTCCTTTAGCTCTCTGCATTTCCTTCTTGTTCTGTGAGATTCCCCTTATTTTGCAATACTTTAACCTTTGTCATTCCCTCTAAATAATTCATATTACTTTTAACAATATCTCTTTCTCGTTCATTTCTACCCTTTAAATTCCATTTTCATGTTATATCACTCCCTATCTATAACTTCTGAAGATATTTCTTTCTTGATAACTCTTGCATAATTTCCACTACCCCATGCCTTAAATTGCTCTTTTTCACAGATTGGTGGGGAAGCACCAGTGTCTCATTCTTCCTTCATTACCCTGCATTTTTCTTAGTTTTTATTGGTGCATAATATTAAATAGTTATTGGATATGTGTTGGAGCTTTCAGTTAAATACAAATGCTTCTGTGAAATATAATTTCTATTTAGTCTACCACAGTTATTACACCTTTGTGAAGAATATGTAAATTACTAGTACTGAATTTAAGTCTTCCATACAAAATATTTTCATAAATTTCTTCAGAATTCTACCCCCTTTTTCCCTTCTAGGTTACCCTGATACATCCCCAGTATTGCAGATCAAGTTTCAGTCCCCACCTGAAAGTAATGTTCCTTGCTGAAAGCTGATTATTTCTCCCAACATTTTCTTAAGCTCTATAAAAGCAGTTTTGGGGAGAATATAAATACATGTCATTATAATATTCTTCCCTTGGCAATAGTCCCTTAGTACCACAAATCTTCCATTATTGTCTTTTTTATTTCTTCTATCACTATTGGAGCCTGTCTAGCAATTCATATAATAAGAACCATTTCCTTTGTCCGTGATATTCTGCTGAATATCCATCCTGAAATCTTTCCTTTGTGAAATTCACATGCTCATTTCTTTCCAAGTGTGTCTCCTGCAGTATTGCTATTTACACTTTGAATTTCTGAATATAATCCAATATTTTTTCTATATCTGTAAGGCCATTTACATTCCAAGATAATATGAATAGCATAACCATTATGATAAAAAGCCATTGTTCTCACCTAATATACATGGCAATTTTTTGAATGTGTATTTCCAACTTTTGTGTTACATGTACACACAAATGTTTGGCGGGCTGATATTTTATACACTTCTTTCTTCTAATCTCCATTTGAACCTATGTCATATTTTTCAAGACTTTTTGTTTTAATGAAAACTCTCAAACAAAAAACTAAATACAATTTCAAAACACCCCATTCTATATTAACCTTGAATAAACACACAGAAGTATGTGCATTTGTAAAAAAATAAGTTTAACCATCCAGATAGGAAGAGTTGTCTCAAACTGACAGCTGCACCCGCAGGTAAAATGAAGGTTACCTAGTCTAAAGCACATGCTACTGTCTATGTTCCCACTTCAATGGATTGTTGTTTGTTCTTTTCTTATTTCTGTTCCCCTCCTAAATGTAAAAACAGCAATGTATGCTTTATAAAGCATTATCTTTTAGCCTTAAGAAAAAGTGCACTGGCTATATTTAAGTAAAGCTAAATTGTACATTGTTCTATTAAATGCGTTAAAGTATTAAGACTGATAAGGAGGATGCTATCTCATATTCACTTCCCATAATTTCAAACATTGTTTTTCACTGAACTGCTTCCCATTGTACCTTTAAATTTTGCATTTCCCTCATCAAAGAATGCTCAAAACTCTCAAGACTAATTGCTTGTACTTGCAGATGGGTTGTCTCATGGAAGAATGTTCAGCAATGAATTTTTGTAAATTTCACTCAAAATAGAATGCACAGCTGCCTTCAAATACAGAGTTCTTGACTCCTACTGAAAATCTACTAATGGACTAAAAACAAGGTGATATCTTAGCAGTTGTAAGAAACTTAGCATTTTTCATAACTTTCATAATTTTGTCTTATTTTTAAAACATACTTGCTTACAAAAAACACTTGTTTATAGCTTAAGCCAAAGACATTAATATAGACATTCACCCTTGTAAAAATAAGAGAAAATGTCTTAATTCTATATATAATATAATCAGTGCACTTTCATACACCACTCCACCCCAGCAGCCCAAGATCACAGCATATTAACATTAAGATTGCTTTTGACCAGCCTTTCTGTTGTTATGCTATAAAGCTTATATTTATTACAACCAAAAAAGTACTTGTTTCCTTTATCTTTAACTCATACAACAGTCACTGAAAGGACTCCTCTTCCACATTTAAAATACCCCTGACTATAATCTACACAAACTGCTTTACTTTATATCCTGCAGTTTAGATCATGAAATATTTTATACAAATTCTCATAAGAACAAAAATTGTTTTACTTAATTTCTTTCCCCTTCTAATGCCCTGCTAAGCATTAATGACATAAAGTGGGATATATGCTTTAAAGTCCAGCCACAAGTTTAGCAAAGTCATCAAAAGTCCAGTCTTTTTCAGCCATATTTCACAAATGTGACTGATGCTTTATAGTCTCCCACCTATTCACTAATTTCAGTATTGCTGCTCTTATTCCTGTTCATCTCCCAACTCTAGATTCTGACTTAAGCCCAAGATATTTCACGATTCTTCTAGTCAGCTTCTGTCCTTTATCTGATGCTCAAGCATTTTCCTTTGGAAATTTGTAGACATTTTCACTGGCTAAGTCTCTCTACAAACTTTAATATCAGAAGAATAAGAAGCATAGTCCTTCTGTTCTGCATGAAAAATTACTTTTAATCTACAGGAAAAATACTCTGAAGACAACTGGATACAGCAACTTGAATCTCACACTTGCCATTTGACATTCCATGATTGTTGAGATAAACTTGCTTCTCTTCTGCCTGGTGTACAATGAATAATCATTTTCTGCACTCTGCTGATTCCAAATTGTTACTATTTTGTCCTTCTACCACAGTTTTTTTCTCAACCAGCTGTTTCTTCTAGTAAGATTACATCTTTATTAATATAGGTCTTGCCTGCTTTCTCATGGTCACTATGGCAAATGGAGATACTGCTAGCACAGCTATCTGGATTTTTATAAATAATTATATGTCATTTGTGAATATCAACATGATTTATATAGGATGCTTGTGTTACAAAATGTATTAGAACTGTATGTCATGTGTATATCAAAATGGTCTGTACAAACATGTGTTAAAAGGTATTTTATAAAGTGCTTCTGCTTAAAATGTAACCACAGTGTGCCCTACTGAAAAGAACAGAAATGTACGTGCACTATTGTAACTGTTTAAATGTATATATTTTAACAGTGGAAACTAGAATACAGAAGGTTAATTTCAGAATAATAGCTGAAATTAAATTACTTTATAGGCTAGACAGGAGACATAATGTCTGTACTAGGGAGCTTTCTGTATTATCTTCTGAGTGAACTAATTACTACCACTGAAAGTATGAAGGAATGTAATTGTTTTATAACTTCCATCAATGCCAAAGATCTGAGGTCTATGTATTTTCACAGGTAGATGCTAAATACTGCCAAGCTTCCAGCAGTTGGGGTTTCACGTGGGATAGAGTCAGATGACAAGAAATTATGTTGTTCTGCAAGCTATCCCAGCAGTAATATTTGAGATATTAATTTGAGGAGTATCTTATTGAGACAGAGCATACTGTATTCTGTCTTAGACCTGACAAGAACCATTCACCAAACATCTGTCTTGCTCTGTAAGTAAGTTTCTAGGGAACAGTATAATTCTCTTAGATATAGTCAGGAATATAGCAATGCTTAGTTTAGATATTTTTCTTTATTTATTTGAGACTGTACTGCAATGTTGTTTTAAATATTTCTCGTGAGTTTGAACTCTAATGTCACTGTAATTATATACCAAGTATGTTCTTATTCTTTTATTATTTATTATTAAATATATTTAAACTTTTCATTGTGGCTGATCTGTGTAGAGATATTTAAGTTTTGAGAGAACTTGCATATTTATTTGGTGCCACTGTGTGAGCCACTCCTAATAGCCTTGCTCTTGGTTAAACTAATATTTGTATAAATATTAATATTACACAGTACGAGTGGGCCTTAAAGTAACTGATAAGGAGTTGGCTAGTGGCAGTGATAACTACCTTATAGTCAGGGCAAAAGGGGGCATAGCTAGTAAACCTGTTTCAGCCTTTCCCAGGTGTGTGTGTGTGTGTGTGTGTGTGTGTGTGTGTGTGTGTGTGTGTGTGTGTGTGTGTGTGTGCGTGTGTGTGTGTGTGTGTGTGTGTGTGTGTGTGTGTGTGTGTGTGTGTGTGTGTGTAAATCAAACCTTAAAGAGTGTGTATGCCAGCTACTTGGGCAAGGATACAAAGCACTGGTTGGACAGAGATGGTGCTGGAGGTCTTGGCTTGGCCACTCAGCTGAGATCTCAACTCTATAGCTGTGCCAGTGGGGAGTCTTACTGGGGATCTTGAGAAAGAGGGAGAAACCAACCCTGGACTGACTGTGGTCTCTGTGTGCTCTTAAGGGAAATTCCACTTGATGCAGAGAGCTGCATCTGGAAATACTGTGTGTGTATCTGTTATCCTCCCAGTGTGCATCCTTCACTGGTGCTAGTGGGGAGGATTGAGGATCCTTGATTACTGGGCCAGTGGTGGATCATCACAGTCAGGTTTGTAGCATACACTAACGTGCCCTTTCAATTAACAAATCCTGCTGTTGAAGACCAGACCAATTTCTTATTTGTACTTTCATAAAATTAATACAGTCTGCTCCTTCCATTTCCCTGGTAGAGCAGAAAATTACAGGTTTTCTCTGTGTGCTCTGTCTTCTAACTCTACTACTTTTTAAAACAGCTCTTCTTGAGAAGGCTCATACGCAGCCTGTTTTTTTTTTCATTTTAACTTCTGATTTTTGCAATTTCATCAGTTCTGTGAACAGATAGTTGCACCTTATTCTATTTTCCCCAGCATTTTGTTATTTTTATTTGATATATTCCTTCAGTGTTTTATTTATTTTAATCACATCTGAGTATATTTGATTTATTTTTTTCCTCTGAATTACTGGAAGCCATCTTTTGAACTAAAGATGAAGCTTGAACTGCTTTTTGCTGAAAAGCTGCAAAATCCTTACCAGACAGTGTTTTCTCTTTGCTTTTTCTAGTTGATTTTCTTTCAGGTTTTCCAAATTTCTTCTTCGTTGCTGGCATCTATGCAATATCCAGTAACTGAATTTTAACCCCCCCACCAAAAAAAAAAAAAAACTGTTTCAATGGCACCCCTTTTTCTCCGCAGTTTCTGTTTTCACACTGGTAGATCTGAAGTTAAGCTGTTGATCAGTGTGCAGCCACTTTGGAAGTCTCCAGGCTATACTGTTTCATTAAAGTGTGTTGCTGGCAATTTATGACTGGCAAGGCACATTTAAATGCTATTGTTTGTTAATGGCACTGCAGTTAAAATAAGTGACCTAACCAAATTACTCTATCATTCTTAATAGCCTTCATGATGTAGCAGATAATGAGAGAAATGCAGGAAAGAAAGGCAAACAGAAATATGTTCAGACATAAAACAGATGAAATAATTACTAAATGATGCTTCATGATGGATTACATGGAAGGAAAATCACTTTTGGAAAGAAAAACTTCACATTTGGGTGGAATTATCCTTTAATTAGAGTTCATATTTTAGTACCTACCTCAGCATAGGGCCAGTCAGTAATCGTCTGGTGTACTCTCCTCTCTCCTTCCTTTAGCTTGTATAACACTTTTTCCTCCTCTTGCTTTTAACTATAGTGAAAAGGATTCTCTTTTCTTCCCCTTTTTGATTAGTAAATGTTATAATAACAAGAGTGATAGTCCCAAATTGACCTTCAAGTTCTCCTGGGGGGAGGGGGCACCAATCTCTCAATCTCTTCATTCTGATATATATATATATATATATATATATATATATATATATATATATATATATATATATATATATATATTACCACCAGCACTGGTTCTCATTCATGAATCCATTCTATTACATATTCTAGGTGTTACGAATGACAATAAATTAATCATCTGTTGTGACACGAACCTTAACTGAAATTTCCCTCTCAGATAATCTTTAACGAGTTATTTAATAATCATACTCTTACACAAATGGTAAATAAATGCACCAAACTAAGCTATTCTTCTAGTAAATCTTCTCTCACTGACCTAATTATCACAAACATATCCAATAAACTTACTAATATGATCATCATACCAAATGATCTTAGTTACTAGTGCCCTATTCTTTCTTACTGGGAATTTAAGACTCCAAAATCCTGCCAGCTTGCTCCATTTCATTTTTTGTTCCTAATAATTTTGACAGTTTACTAGCTATTGAACTCCAGCCAACTACCTGCATTGACGCCACCTAAGCCTTAGCTAATTTGATACTATATCAAATGGAATTCAAAATGAGCTCATTACAAAAAACTTAAATAATACTCTTTATCAATCTTTGTTTCATGGATATCTTTCACTTCAATGACCATAATTAGAAACAAAAACAGGGCATGGAAAGAAGAGAAAAAATATATGTAACTCTACTAAAGTACAATATTGCAAGAAGTTTTGATGCACTACCTGAATAAAAACTAATAAAGCTAAACCGCTATATTTTTATAGTAAATATCTGTGGCACAATGAAAACATATATTTTCAATAATATCTTTGTAAATTCCCAATCTCTTTCCTCCTCTCACCTGACATAGTGAGTACAATCCAGGTCAATATATCTGCTACTTCTCTAGCTACCTGCTTCCATTTCTCCACAAGCATTTCTGTAGATCCCATTGACCCCCTATACAAAGTTCTCTCCTGCTCCTCTTTCTACTTTAAATTGCTTTCTCACAAGCAAATTAAGAGACTAATATCATCAGTTAGTTCATTACTTGCATCCCAAAATACTGACTTCTGGTGCAGGCTATATCTCCTGTATACAGTAAACTCTCAGTTAACCGGAACTCAAGCAACCAGAAAAACAAATCGAAGAAATACAGTACAATTTTTTATGTGTTGCACTTTCTGTCCCCACCTACCACCCCACCACCCCTTAGAAACATACCTTACATTTTTGGAGTTTTAGAATTTTAAAAAGGAATCTGTCACATATCGTCTACACAGAGGCGATCTCTGCTTAACATACAAGGCCATGTCAAACCCAGAGCTGTTGGACATGCTACACTTAAAGAAATCCCAATCCCTCAGAGCCACACACTCCAGGGATCTAAACCTTGTCATCACAATAAACAAAACATGCTGGAGGGATAGGTTCCTGACCCAGAGACTCCCCAGACTCTGGAATAGATTGCCCATACATGTCAAGCAGAGTGCCTCTTTGGCCTTCTTCAAAAGGAACCTTGACGATTGGATGGGAGAAAGGAAATTCACCCTGGGGATCACGTGAGTCGTCCTGCTAGACAGGGGTCCAGGAAAGTAAATAGTGTGGGAAGAAATAGCCAGGGAATTGTTATGGCTAGGCTTGTATAGGCCCTAGGGCTGATAGCCTAGTACCAACCTATGAATATAGGAATACATTCCCTCTCTCCCCAACCTAAGAACAAGTCAAATTAAACAAATAGTATAGGGTACAGTATTAGTCAGGCCTATTTTTAATAGTAACTCTCAAGCAACCAGAAACTGCAGTTGTCTGGCATCTACCAATCCCCATGGGTGCTGGTTAACCAAGAGTTTACTGTATCTTCTAACTTGTCTGTTACCACTGAGACTATTCCTCCTACCTTTACTTACAGTCTCATTATAACCCTTCCTAAAGTCCCTCAACCTATGCTGGCTGCTGACTATAGACCAATTGCTAATTGTTGTCCTTTTACAAAAGTCTTCAAAATGTTTATCAATGAAAAAGTTGATTGACTACATCCAAAAATATGCCCTCCTTGCTGACAGACAACATGGTTTTCACCCAAAAAAACAGTACCCAGGTTGTGATTCACATTTTCCAATCATCTCTGTAGCCTGATTGGTTGAAATGGGAACCTTGAGACAATGTAGCAATTGTATCATGTTTACTGACAACCACTTAATATTTAAACAAACTGGGATGGTGACTGAAAGATATAGTTATATAATTTTTAGAGGCAAAACTTCCACACAAAGCCACAATAAATAATATACTGATTGTCAGTACCACACAACACCATACAAAACCAACCAAGCATAGCTCAGACCAAACATATAGATGTACATATTCTGAAGTTCATAAAAGAAACCAACCTAAACCACAAAGGCCCCCTAAATGTAGCTTATAAATACAAGTATACCCAGCAACCTCACAAATACACAACACAGGCAATCGCCAATATGAAACATTCTTTTAAGAATCACAGTGATTCAGTTCAAAAGACCATAAGGAAAACCTCCACACAATTCAATATCCTAGTCATAGGTGTCTCCATAATGAGATACACTGATACAACATTCACCAGAAGAGGGTCACAGTTATTTGCTTATCAGGTACTAGGATTCACCACATTATGCATCCTCTCAAGTAATTGCACCAAACCATAAGTACATATATAACACAGTCATAGTGCATGTGGGTGTAAATGACTTAAAGCATATCTCCCTGGCTTATATGAAGAGAGATATGATGTAGGTTTGGAATATGTGTCTGAGACAGGTATGAATCTAGCTTTTAGCAGCATTTTATCATCACCAATAATGATGCAGCAACATGAACATAAGATTATATAATTCAATGATTGGCTTAATTTCTCATGTCATTCTGAGGGGGTATAATACATATCAGCCTTGGAGGAGATGGTAGACAGTCCTAACTGCTTTGCTAGGGATGGCCTGCACCTATCCCCCTAAGGCTTTCGTATACCATCTAAATCCTTGTTCACCCCATAGTGCCTTTTTTAGGCAAAGTCAGTCTTCTAAAGCTTCCAACATAACAAAACAGTATCAGGACAACCTAAAGGTATTGCTGCTCAATGCTAGGAGCCTTAACAAAAACTCCACTCCCTATAAGCACTTCTTACCCTGGAAAACATTGATATATATGCATCATTACAGAGACTTGGTTCAACACCAATGATAGCACTCCATCAATAAAGGGTTTCAATGTCTGTCACACATTCAGGCCCGCTGCATTAGATGAAAGCACTAAAGGCAGCAGTGTCTCCATATTCTTAAAAAAAAATTGCCTCCAGACTTGTTAGACAAGATAATGACCTGGAACTCCACAATATCTAACTTGCTATTATTAATAAACCCCTTATCATATCATAGCTAACTATATAACCCCCTCTGTGTTTCCCTCAGCCAATACCTCTTGCCTAACCAGTATGGAGTCCCTATGCATTAAGCAAAGCACCATTCTCCAAGGAGACTGGTGCTCTTTGGAACAGTTAGTCCATACCGCATCCAGGGGCAGCAAAATCCTTAACTTAGTCCTTACCAAAATGGGGCAGCTTTGCCCCCCACCATTTCTGTCTTCCTCCTTGGTCAAATCAGACCTCAAATCAGCCATATTCACCTTAAGACTGAAGCTGGAAGCATCTTCCAATACCTCAGTATTCAGAGATTATGCCCAAGACTAGCTAATCTATTAAAACTGAGTAATGACCTGGCTAAATTCAAAAGCCCTTTCTGTCTTGACAACCCCACTGCTTATGTGGAATCCTTTACTGACAAAAACTATGCACATGTAAATAGCTGCTTAGATGCAGCTGACCCACACAGAAGTACACCAAATTTAAAAGTAAATCCATATGGTGAAACCCTAATATAGTCAGGCTCTATAATAAAGGAAAAAAAAAACACTGTTGGCATACAAAAATACATTTTAAATTTAAGATACCAATCACACTATTGCTAAATTTAACAAAAAACTCCAGTTCCTGATCAAATCAACCAATGCCAGCCAATAGTAAAAATAGCCACCCGAGTGTTTAGTAATAGTTGGATCCAGAGGATATAGACAATTTAGTTCAAATTTCACCCCCTTTCCCCTCCCACATTCTCAGACCACATAACTGATTTTATACCCCTTTTGAAATCTCCCAAGAGCAAGTCTTCAAGATGATATCCAAGACCAAGGACACTACTTCTATGGGGCAGACAACATATCAGGTTGCCTGCTGCTCAGCCTGAAGAATGACTTGTTTCAGCTTGTCTATCAGGCTGTAACAAAATACCACATTGTTTCTTTTTTCTTTTACATTTTCATGGAGGCATTCTGATAAAAAGGCAATAAAAGACAGAACCCTGGCTTCTTCAAGGCTAAAAGTTAATGTTTTCCAAAGGTATGCAAGTGTTTTTCACACCTTGGAAGGGAGAATAAAGATAAAAAAAACAGATTAGCACCTGTGTTAGCAGTTGTCTATTTAGCACACATGTCCCTACTGGAAAGGTTTAATTTCATTATTTAAAGATGTACATATTATGAGTGCTTGTATTAACTTAACAGGTTATGGGGGTGGTTTGGCTGTGTTTGTTTTTTTTGTTTGAGAGTTAAACAAAAGATCTTGTAAAATGTGACATAGGTTCTAATGTTGATGACAAGAAAAACTCTATAAAGGATTAACCTGCCAAATATTAATGGGTGCATGTATCACAAAAGCTGGAGATAGACATTGTAAAAAGCTGTCATCTATAATAGATAGGAATAATGACTTCTTATCTTAATAGCAATACTTTCCATGTTATCTTGGAATGTGAATGGTCTCACAGGTATAGACCAAATGGATGAATACTTAATTATATTAAGAAATACAGACTGCAAATAATAATGCTACAAGACACATATTTGGAAAAATCTGAGCATGTGAATTAGACAAAGAACAGATTTCAGGATGGTTATTCAGCTGAATGTCTGGGACAAAGGCAAATGGGGTTATTTATTGCAAGAGGAGCTACAATAGTGATAGAAGGGAAAACAAGATAATAATGGTAGATGTGGAGTAGTAAGGGGATACTGGCAGGGAAATGGCATGTATTTATATTCCATCTAAAACTGATACAGTAGAGCATAAAAAATTCTGGAAGAAATAATCAGCTTACAGCAGGGAATATTACTTTTAGGTGGGGATTGGAATTTGATTTGCAACACTAAAGAAGTATCTGGGGAGTCTAAAAGGGAAAATGTAACAAAAGGTAGATGTTTGAAGAAATGTATGAAAATATTTGATATGGAAGAGCACAGAGAGAATTTACATATTATTTCCAAAGGTACAAAAATTGGGCTAGGCTAAACAGAAATTGTATTTCACAGGAACATGTGCATTTAATTGAAACTTTTAATACGTATCTGGTAAGTACTTCAGATCATACACTAATAATAACAAAAAAAAATGCAGAGTAAAGAAATAAAAATGAGTCACTGCCACTTCCCCAGCTATCTGTTAAATAGAGTGGAATTTAAGGAATAGATAATGGAAATTATTCAGGTGTTATTAGGCAAGACAGAAATTTCTTCAGGAAAAAAAAGATAGGGAGTGGGATAAAATGAAAGTGGAGTTTAAAAATAAGGTAGAAATATAAGAAAAAGATATATGGTTAAAAAGTAACAAGAATTATTTAGATGGACTGACAAAGGTTAGTAATAGGATGAATCTCACAGAATAAGAAAATACACAACTACAGTGTGCTAAAGAGAAAATAAGGGACTACTTCAATAATATGCATGAGATTAGAAAGATTGCTGTTAAGGAACTGTTTTTTTCATAATAACTCCAGAGCACAAAAGCTTTTAGCACAGCAATTGAAAGTATAAGGGGTTGTTGGCAAACTTAGGGAGCCTATAACAAGGAAAATAACTAGAGATCCTCTAGAGGTATTAGAAATATTTTGGCAATGTTATGAAAATCTGTATAGACATCAACAGGATAGGAGGAGATGAGATAAAAATGGTGATGTATAACCAGTCTACAGGAAAGTCTCTAGGAATAGATGGTACTCTTGTGGATGTTTGGAAGCTAGGAGGGAAGAAAGTAATAAAGATCTAGAAGGTTTTGTTTAACAATATTTTAAAAGGAGAAGAAGCACCAACATCCTGAAAGCAAGCTGCCATGGCTGTAATATCTAAAGATGGTAAAGACCCACCAGATCCAGTTTCATATAAACCCATTTTGATTTTAAACCATGATTATAAATTATTTATGCCTATAGTGGCTAAAAGAATGTCAAAGATGATTCAGCTTCGTATGTACTCATTTTGATTTTAAACCATGATTATAAAGTATTTATGTCTATGGTGGCCAAAGGAATAGCAAGGTGATGCCAAAATTGATAGATATGGATCAAAGTGATTTGTGGAGGGAACAACATTAATAGAACAATGATGATCCAGAAGGAACCAGAATGTAAGAAAATACCATTGTTGTTGGCAGGTCTTGATGCAGAGAATGCATTCAGTAGATTAAGCTGGGATTTTATGAGTAGGGTAATGGAAGCATTTGCATTCCTTGACACAATAATAAGGTTAATTAGGAAGATATATGAGGGATCAGAGGTAAAAAATTAAAGTGGAGGGTTCCTGTCTGGTAAATTTTGTTTGAACAGAGGAACCAGGCAGGGGTATCCTCTTCCCCTTTATTATATGCATTATTTATTTATTTATTTGTCATTTGTTAACCGGATTGGTCCAACTGGGCCAGAAGTCCGTTTTCAGTAGAGACCCAAGGAGAAAAGCTCCATAGTGTTACAAACAGTAAGTACAAAGATATACAATATTTGAAGGCATGCCAACATAAAGTAATAGTAAGCAATTGTGTAAAAATAGATAAAAACATACACAAAGTTGGATTACAAGATATTTACATAAAACTATGGTTACAAGAATGAAGATAAAAAGTAAAGTATACATATTTGCATAGACTGTAGCTGCATTGAAAGTTGCATTGAAAGTTTAGTGGGGTGTAATAAAAATAAAGTAAAATAAACATATTTACATAGCTGGTAGCTGCATTGAAAGTGGGGTATAACATCAATATGAGAGAGAGAGAGAAAAAGAGGCATGGGAGATATAACAATAAGAAGAAATGAGGTAATAATTAAGTGGAGGATGGAGAAGGGGGGTTAGGTAGGGTCCTAACAGGGGCAGGACAATGTGTTTAATAGGTTGTGTTTTAGTTCTTTTTTGAAGTTTTTTTAGGTGTGTGATATTTCTTATGTTGGAGAGAAGTTTATTCTAGGCCTGGGACATTGAGAATTTACATAGGAGTTTTCCAATATTTTATTGGGTTTGTAAATATCAAGATGTTGATTGGATCTACAGAGAGGACGATTTGGGGTATAGTATGATACTAAGGAAGAGAGGGAGGGGCAAGCAGTAGGTTTGTAGAGTATAAAGTGTGTAGCTTATAGTTGTGACAGAATGAGTTGTTGGGGGAATTCTAGCCATTGAAGCTTTTTTTGGAGCATGGCAGTGATGGGAGTTATAAGGTAGATTTGTGGCAAATCTAGCTATTTTGTTATATGCTTGTTCAAGTTTAGTTATTAATATAGTTTGTATGTTTGTGAGGATTGGGGCTGCATAGAATAGACAAGGTAGGAGGAGTGCCTGAGCCAGGGAAAGCTTAGTGTTTGAAGTGAGGAATTTCATATTTCTATAAAATAATCCCAGTTTTTGGTGTTTTTTTAATACACTGTTGGATATGAAGGTCGAATTGTAATTGATCATCGATTATGGTACCAAGTAGCTTAGTGTGAGGTTCTGGTTTAATAATAGTACTTTCAAAAGATGAGATGGCAAAGGTGGATTTGTGATGGGATAGTCATTGAGGAAGGAAGAGAAAAGTTTTTTTTTTTTTTTATTTAATATAAGCTGATTATCAGAAAGCCAGTTTTCCATGGACAGGAAAGAATTTTAGGTATGTGTCTGAAGGTGAGAGATGTTGTCAGAGAAGGAGATAAGTGTAGAGTTGTCTCGATATTGTATAAGAGAAGACTGGTTTTAAAATGAATAGAGGTTGTTAGTAAATATAAATATATTAAACAGAAGGGAGCCTGGGATAGAGACCTGTGGGGCTCCTGTTTCAGCAGGTAAGAAAGGGGAGCAGGAGGAGTGCCACCTGACAGATTGTAGCCTAATGGAGAGGTAGCTGGAGAATCAGCTAAGAGTGGAAGTAGAGAGGTTGAGATTGGCCAGTTTAGTAAGGAGTTTAGAGTGAGATACTGTGTCAAAGGCTTTAGACAGGTCAAGTTGGTTGTTGTCCTTACTAAGGATCTACTGGAAAGAGAGGAGGATTACACTGGTATATATTTATATTCCACCTAAAACTGATGTAATGGAGCTTAAGAAAATTCTGGGAGAAATAATCAACTTTCATCAGGGAATATTACTTATAGGTAGGGACTGGAATATGATTTGCAGCAGTGAAGATGAGTCGGAAGGGGGGCTCTAGAAGGGAAAACAAAACAAATGAGGGTATATTTTTGTGGAAATTTATGAAACTATTTGGCATGGAAAATGTGACTTCAGTAGCAGTTCAGAGTGAATTTACATATTATTCCCCAAGATACAAAACCTGGGCTAGGCTAGACAGAACGTATATTTCACAGGAACATGTGCATTTAATTGAATATTTTGATATGCATCTAATAACTTTTCCAGATCACACACCAATAATAACTAAAATAAAAATACAAGGTAATGAAATAAAAATGAGGCACTGGCACTTTCCCGCCTATCGGGTGAAAAGAGAGGAATTTAATGAATGGGTTTTGTAATTAATTCAGGAGCTACTAAAGAAGATATAAATTTCTTCTGAATATATAGCTGGGGAGTGGGATAAAACTAAAGTGGAGTTTAAAAATAGGGTGTGGAAATAAAAGAAAGAGAAATATGGTTAAGAAGTAACAAGAATTATTTAGAAGGACTGACAAATGTTAAAGTATTACAGAATAGGGAGAATCTCACAGAACAACAAGAGGAGCAGTTGTAGAATGCTAAACAGAAAATAAGGGATTACATCAATAATATGCATGAGTTTAGAAAGACTGCTGTTAAGCAACTGTTTTTTGATAATAACTCCAGAGCACAAAAACTTTTACAACAAAGACTCAGGCAACAGAAGGTAGAAAGGGTTGTCACTAAGCTTAGGGAACAAGGAACAGAACAAGAGATCCTGTAGTGGTACTAGAAATATTTCAGAAATTTTATGAAAGTTTGTATAAAGCAGAGAAATATGGAAATCAAGAAAAGTTACAAATGGAAAATGTTTATGGAAAAATGAAATATGCCAATGTTAGAATTAGGTGAGGCTCAATTACTAACAGTTAGGATATGAGGAGATGAGCTAAAATTATGATGTATAACCAATCCACAGGAAAGTCCCCAGGAATAGATAGTACTCCTGTGTATGTTTGGAAGCTAGGAGGGAAAAAGTGATAAAGATCTGGAAGGTTTTGTTTAACTGTATTTTAAGAAGGAGCAGAAGCACCAACGTCCTGGAAGAAAGCAGTGGTGGCTGTAATACCTAAAGATGATAAAGACTCATCAGATCCAGCTTAATACAGGTCCATTTCAATCCTAAACCAGTGTTTATGTCTACATTGGCTAAAAGAATGGCAAAAAGGATCCCAAAATTGACAGATATGGACCAGTGTGGTTTTATTGAGTGGGGGCAAACATTTGACAATATTAACAGAACACTGATGATCTAGAGGGAAGCAGAATGTAAGAAAATTCCACTGTTGTTGGCGAGTCTTGATATAGAGAAAGCATTTGACAGAGTAAACTGGGAATTTATGAGCAGGGCAATGGATGCATTTGCATTCCCTGATAAAAATATATAGGAGGATATATGAGGGATTGGAGGCGAAAATTAAAGTAGTTGGGGTCCTCTCCGATAATTTCTGCTTGAGTGGAGGAATCAGGTAGGGTTGTCCACTTTCCCCTTTGTTGTTTGCATTATATTTAGAACCATTGGCAAAGAAAATAAGGGACTCGGAAATTCAACTAAATTATTGGTATGGTAGTCAGGAAAAGCTGGGTCTGTTTGCAGATGATATTATTTTATACATAGCAAAACCAGAAAGAGACATTACAGTGTTGTGGAACATTTTAAGACAGTTTCAAATCTTCTTGGGATACAAAATTAATGAAGCTAAAACAAAGGCAATAGTGGTAAATTATGTACCCACACACAAATTGGTCCAACAATATCCATATGTATGGGGACATGATCAAATGAAGTATTTAGGAATGTGGAATTTGTGGTACCAGCTAAGGATATGTGGGAAGAGACTAAACAGAAGATAATACAAAAATTGAGAAAGTGGAAGTCATGTTATAGGGATATGGATAGTAAGATACAAGCCCTTAAAATGTTTTTAGTCACATTAGTCTTATACACAGGTCAGGCATACTTTATCAACTGGAGGCGAAGTTGTGGATAGCAATTAAAAAAGAGTTGAAGGATTTTATCTGGAAAGGGAAGACAGCAAGGGTCAAGTGAAATAAGCTGATACTACCAATAGAACAAGGCGGACTAGGATTAATTTGAGGGGGTACTTTAAAGCAACACAGTTAAAGCTTTTATTCACAGCACAAGCAGAAAACTATAATTCCAAGTGGAAAGGAATGATGCTGACACAGGGAGGAAGCTCAATAAATAATGAGAGATTGGGATTTTTGGATGCAGGCTCTTAAGGAGAATAACCAAAATCATACAGAGTATAATATTCATAAAATGACAGGGAGTATTCTAAGAACCAAACCAGCATGAGAATGGAGAAAAGAGATTTTGCTGGTAGGGATGACTGTGGTCAAGGATACAGATAATAGGCAAGAGGGGGATGGAATTTATTGGAGAAAACTGGCAAAGGAACCAAGGTATTGGGAGCAAATAACTAGAAAGGGAAAGATAATAGAATGGAAAGAGGCCAATAATTTATCTGGACTGCAGGTTAGAGACTGCCTTCCCTATCAAGGATTGATATCAGAATATAAGCAAAGAGAAAGAAATAAGGGGCTCCTAAATGAAAGACCAGCACTGGTAGAGTTTTTAATAGTATCTAGAACAGAAGCTGCCATTAAAAAAGGAATAATTAGTAAAGCATATTAAATATTGCATGATAATTATAAGAATCGAAGGAACTTAGAAAAGATTGGGAAGAGAGATTAGATAAGCAATTCCCAAAGAGACAATGGGGCAATATATATATATATAAATATATGTATATCTCCCAAATATGCAACAAAGTCTAAAAGATTTAGAATCTTTGCCTGGAAATGTTTACATAGGTATTTTTACACCCCAAGTAGCCTCCAAAGAATTTTTCCTCAAGTGGATAACAAATGTTGGAGGTGTGATGGGCAAGAAAGAGGCAGCTGGGAACATATTTTTGGGAGTGTAATGAGCTGGCAGACTTTAGGGATTCCCTGTTGGAGATGCTGGGTGAGCAGATTGGACTGACTGGGGAGAATATGTTTTTGAATTATGCTACAGAATCGGAATTGCCTAGACATAGTAAAGCTTTGCTGAGTCTAATTACTGTGGCTGCCAAAAAAGCAATTACTAGAAAATGAAAATCAAACTCTAGGCCAACTTTACAAAAGTAGTGAATAAGGTAACAGAGATAAAACAACTGGAATTGGGATCTTTAGAAAAGGGAAGGCACAAACTACATAGGAAAAAATGGGAATTGTGGGAACAATATATTCAGAGCAGGAACACGATTTAAGAAGCAGGATTTGAATGTGCCATATAATGCTTAGCTTGCAATGACTGGATGGTTTATAAGTGATGTATAATGTTTGCAACTACAGTTGTGTCTGTGATGTAAACTGTTAGCAACTAAAATGGTGTCATTTTGTATGTTTTTCATTTATATAAATGTAAGATTGCCTTTGTCTTATGTGAAAATTCAATAAAGATGTTTGGAGGAAAGAAAAGAAAGGAAAATGAGACTATAGAAAGAGACAAAACAATGGGATTTTTAAATATGCAATAAAGCAAAAGCTAATTAATTAGAACAATTGTAAAGGAATTATTCACCTAGAATATTGCTCTTATCCCTGCTTTTCATAAAGTGAGCTTCCCAGCTGTATGATCAGGGAAAATTAGCAGACAAATATTTTGAGGCAGAATTTATTGTGGGCTTTTTCAGGAGTGAGCAGGTATGATGTGCACACTAGTAAAGTTGAAAATAATGTCAGTGTCACAGTCCAGCTGTTCTTTTCTATCTTTATACTTCCAAAAGAACACTCAACAGAAAAAATGAACATCTACCAAAAATAGCCTTTGTCATATCTGCTTCTTTATTGTCTGTTTTTGCTGTGCTTTTTAATTTTCTCCCAAATACTGCCTTCCAGTTGCACAAGCTGGCATTTTAATTTTCTATGTGCCATGGATCTTTCTGCTGCCCTGTAGAGTAGATTGGCAACAGGAACAACCCCCTTATACAGACAGATACACACACATACACACACACAAAGCAAATTATGAGTCTATGCATAAACTGGTGGACACAAGATAATGGATACACAACAAATGACATAAAAAATTATCTCTGATCCCTAAAGGTTACTATTGCAGGCACTACAGCTCCAGAAAATTAAGGGAAAAATTAAATGGCTGTAGGTTTTTCAGAAGCCCAGCTCTTAAAAGCTCTTCCTGAAATTAAGTTCCTGGCATTTCTATAGTTTGTCAGGAGTTATGGCATATGCTTACTAAACTGGGATGATTGGCTCATCAGTGATAATTGTAATTTAACTTTAGAATAAAGAACAAACAGCTGCACACAGTAAAATGAGAGCATAATTAGAGTGCACTGGAGGTCAGAACTCAAGGTGCCTGTTCTGTTTCTGGCACAGTGACAAAGATTCAGCAAAAGCATCAATGAGTTTACTAGTCTGTCTGGCATATAAATATTTGATAAAACTCTACTGAAATACCATCCAGCTATGATGGTTTCCTCTTGGGAAAGTTCTTTTTTGAAGTTTGCCCTTCAGTTGCACTAATGTGGAGCTCTGAGACAATTAGGACATTCATGCACCATTCCTGAACACCAATGAAAAGGAGACCGAAAACTGATCTGCCGTCCATGAAATCCTTCATTATTTGAGGGTAGCAATTAACCAATATAAAATAACTTGGTAGTGTCTTTTGTGGCAATGCAGCAGGTGCCTTTCGGAGCCAGGTGAACATATGTTTGCAAGTTAAAGTTTTAGATGTTACCGATCCCTTTAACAGCAAACATTTTCCAGAGCTCACCTGCCCACTTTTTTACATTTGTAGGTTAGGCACACCTCTAATTGTTCAGATTACAAGGGTGTATTTACTGAAAAAAACACAAGCTGTGGTGCAATAATTTGATGTTGTTGTTACTAGTACTATTATTATTATTTATTATTTTGTTGTTGTTATAATGAGGATTGGCATATGGTCTTACAGGAATATTTTTCTACACCTTGCTGCCAATGAAATATGATGTAGCGTAGGATACTGTAATTAGGGAAATACTAAGAGTCTGTTTTACGTACATACCATTCCCTGAAAAAAAAGTAGTACAATGTTCATGTCTGCAGTGTGTGCTACTTAGAAATAACTGCAGCTGCAGGTCTAACTGATTACAGTGAAAATCATCTAGAGCCAGTGTTTACACCACCTTCATCTAATCATTATGAAATACTAGACTGGTAGGTGTGGGCAGCGGGTGTATGTTTAACTGTTGAATAACATTTGCACTGAACAGCTAAATGTCGAACCATTTTCCACTGAACATTCATTTCAGCGAACAGGAAAGTAGTTGGCCAACACTTCCCTGTCTGCTCTTTTCTCCACTGTAGTGCAGTCTCAGAGTTGGTATATATATATATATATATATATATATATATATATATATATATATATATAGTTGGTAGAGTGTGGGGGCGAAGTCCCCCACCTGGGTAGGTTTGAAATGCTGCTGTGTGTGAGACGGGGAAGTGTTGGCTAACTAGTTACTTTCCCTGCTGAAAAAATGAACATTTGATGGATAGGGTTCAATGTTTAACTGTTCGATGCAAATGTTATTTGATGGTTAAACATAGACCCATGGGCAATATACCTTTTAACCTCTTAGCGCATGATATCTGGACAATGTCATAAATAATGGAGGGATAGAGTTCCAAAATGGACATTTTTTTTAAATATTCCTCTTAAAAACTCAGAAAATTGATAAAGTATGAGATTTTAAATTAGCATGAATTTTCTGAAGGGTATAAAATCTGAAACTCAAATGTTTGCCATTCTTTTCTGACTTCAGTCCTTAATGATTTTGTCAGAAAACAAAAAAAAATTATGAGGAGTAGGCCAAAAATATGAGGCAAATATCTGGACATTCTGAGAAAATCTAAACAGTTGGGAGATATGGTGAACAGGGGTTAAACTTAGACATCAATTCTAAGCAAACAACAAAAAAACTGTCTGATGGTAGATTTTTAATATTTTTTGTTCTGCTTATTTTGTCTGATGTCACTAGTTTCAGGATATTGGAAAAAAACATCTACAAGGCCCGTAGCTCTCAGCGTGTTCAAGAATCAGGGACAAAGCCAAACATAACAGATGAACAAAAGTCCCAAATCAGATACAGTTATAACTTAAAAAGAACAACGGGCTTTTCGTGAACGTGCACTTTATGAAGAGTAAGAAGTTTCAAACTCTAATTCCTGGCATTATTGTCTGACAAAACCCTATTGATTTACCTGAAAATTAGAAAAATGACAAGTGATAGGGCTAAAATATAAGGCAAAATTGAGAAAGTTATGCAAAAGCAGGACAGCTGAGAATGACAGGTAATGCTGCAAGCCATCTTTCTACAGAATATAATATATATTTGCCAATACTAAATGTTAACTTACTTGCACTGATGATGGAATGCAGCAACTAACCAGAAAGTGCTTTTTGGTTACTCCTGATACATGGGCTGTGCCTGCTGTGCTTACCTGACCATTAAATTAATAATATTAAAAAAAGAAAGAAAAAATGCTTGATAGTAATGCATGAGTATGTAATAGCAGATGGATAAATAGAGGACAAAGTTAAAAGATGACACAAGCCAAATAAAATCAGTTCCTAAACCAGTAGGAAACTAAAAAGCATGGAAACAGTGGTATGCAGAGCAAGGGGCATCATTGCTAGTAGAAAAATTAACTTAGTCGCCCTATAGCACATAAATGATAAAGCCATTAATGTGACCCAGATTGCCTGTGTTCCACTAGCAACACAGGTGCTGGGGAGGGTGGGAGTGAGCAGCCAATGTTAGCTCACTCATCCCAGGCAGATGGAGGCAGTCTAGGATCATGGTAATTAATTGCAGTGTTAAGACCCTGGTATTACCCATACTTCAAGCAGATACACCACTTGATCTTACGATGCACACGCATGGAAAGGTGCATGCACCTACCAATGCAGCAGTTATGGTGTTGCTTGCAAGGTTTATGAGAGTAGGGGGAGGGTTAGGACACACTCCCCAGCAGCAATGTAATGCTACACAAGTGTCCTCAATCTCCTCACTGGCCCTGGACGTGGGTCAGGTAGAACCTGGGGGAGGCAGG
Source organism: Protopterus annectens (assembly GCF_019279795.1). Classification (NCBI taxonomy): domain Eukaryota; kingdom Metazoa; phylum Chordata; order Ceratodontiformes; family Protopteridae; genus Protopterus; species Protopterus annectens. The sequence goes on along the minus strand of NC_056737.1, from coordinate 768,489,930 downwards.
TCTGGCAGACCTGGTGAATGAGGATAGAAACTATTGGCAGATGATGGTCAGCTGCAGGGAGAAAAAAAAGAATAAAAATGAAGTTATTGCTCTTCAAGTTGTAAATGTGTATATCAAGTGTCAAAAAGTCTGTTGGTGAAAAGTCCCATTCCCAGTGTGAATTTTTAGCAGGCATCCTTCCACAGAAAGTCCATCTCATAATGTATTCCAGATATTGAAAACTGCAGTCCTGAACTTTCAGTATGAAGACCCACCTTAGCTGTGCCACCTTCCTTAGTCCACTCTAGAATCCCTATTTTACTTTCTGCAATTTTACATTACCACTTTCTGGGTGACACAGTGGCACAGTGGACTATTATTGTTGTCTCACAGCAAGAGGTTCACTGGTTTGATTCTTGGCTAGGATGCCTTCTGTCTGGAGCTGCATGTCCTCCCTTTGTTCATATGGGTTTGCTCTGGTTTCCTCCCACATTTCAAAGACATGCAGTAGGTGAATTAGACATTCTAAATTGGCCATAGGTGTGATTGTGTAATGTGGACGAACTACTGTGGCAGGGCTAGCCACCAAGCTGTGTAAACCTTGCCCCTAGATGATTGTCACTGTTGAAGTAACACCCTGACCCCATGTGCAAAAAATGAAAAACAGGTGCTGTGGATGGATTTTCAGGAATCCATATTTATTCTTTGCAGGACATTTTTTTCATTGTATATGTTCTGTCCCCACCACTTTTTACTGACAAGTATCCCTGTATGGGCATTCTTATATGTTGTGACCACCTCACTATTGATAAAACCAATGACACTAATAACTTAATTTAAATTGTATTAAAAAGAAATAACTCAAAGTGTTATCAAACACAGTGGTCCAGCAGATAGTGTTGTTGCCTCATAACAAGAGGTTCCCCAGTATGATTCTTGGCTGGGGTGCCTTCTGTGTGAAGTTTGCATGTCATCCCTGTGTTTGCATGGGTTTTCTCTGGGTACTCCAATTTTCTCCCACATTCCAAAGACATCCAGTAGATAGATTGGACACTCCAAATTGGCCATAAGTATGTGGTGTTGAAGAAGTATTGTGGCAAGGCTAGCCACCTGGTGGTGTAAACCTTGGCTCTAGATGATTTTCACTGTTGAAGTGGCACCCCATCCCCATGTGCAAAAATAGAAATAAGGGGGTGTGGATAGATGAAGTCTCAAACTCAAATGCTTGTCATTATTTAGTGACTTCAGTCCTCAATGATTTGCCAGAAAACCACACATTTCATGAGAAACAGAAACAGCTGAGGCAAAGATCTGGACATTCTGCAAAAAATCTGGACAGTTGAGAGGTATGGTACTGTATTTGACGTTTTCATATTTGGTCTCCATTTTGACAGCACAGCTCCCTCTACTTCAGGCTTGTGGGTTGTTTGCTGATGCCTAGCATGTTTAGGCTTGCTTCTTACTCCACATGAGAGGTGAATGACACCATTAATAGAAGGTGGTGCCATATTTTAGCCAGAGCTTATAAAAGAAGGCAGCGCATACTGTCTGAGTGGTAGGTTATATCATTTTACAGAGTGTCTCTCAAATGAAAATATCCCTGGAAAACAGTTTAGAGGTAGAATTCCTAGGTGAGGGTAACTTTGGGCTTTTAATGACTGTTAACATAAGTCTTATACTAGATGGGTTTTGTGCCAGCTGAAACGATGATTGTCACAAAACACTGTTCTAATGTTATGAAAAAGTTTTTGTTTAGCTCTAAGTTTTATTACTGTTTGGTTTTAACCAATAAAAGCAACATTTCATACTCCTTGAGTTTAAAACAAACTTCTTTTCAGATATTAGCAGAAAGTGATAATTTCTAGAATTTTTTTCAGACTACACCCACAACACTATCCACTACACAACGTACTCGCACGTAGAGCAGGTGCAAAGGCCCAAAAAGCAATTATAAACTCAAAAAACGGAGTCAGCACCAAAGAGTGAGAATATATATATATATATATATATATATATATATATATATATATATATATATATATATATATGTATATATATATGTATATTACTATATTGATATATAAACCATGGATCAGCCCCAAGACCTTCATCAGTGATACACTCATTATATTCAAAGGGAAACTTAAATAGTCTCCTAAATACATTAATTAGGCAGATCAGTCAACATTTAAAGACATAGCACAGTACATGAAATCAGATGCAAAACTGTTTTAAACCATCATTCAAAGGTGGTCATTCAGGCCAGGGGAAAATAAACCCCCTAATTTAATTATCCAAGACTTACATATACATAGTTACATACATAGGTTAGTACTAAGCTAACTGCCCTTGCGAGCCATTTTAAGCCTAGCCAATTATCCCTTGTGAGACTCAAACCCTGCACCTTGTGTTTGTAAGGCAAACACCTTAACCATTAGGCCACCCTCCCAACCCCAAGACTTCTCCTTATTATTCAATATACTGTGCCATCCCATTTTCCTGGATCTTTCCCCCCAAATTTTATCGATAACAGTAAAATGAAATTTAGCTGTTTTATGTTTTTGGACATGTCTGTAAAGAGCATTAGTCAAATGCTGATTTCTAATATCTCTGAAGTGTTCAGACATTCGGATTCTTAGTGGCCTGCATGTCTGTCCCACATAAAAGGCGGAACAGGAGCAGGTGGCCAAGTAGACCACCCAATTCATCCCACAATTGCCAAAACATTTAACCTGATAGACCTTACTGGTATTTCTACTAGAAAAATCCTTGGTTTTAAGCTTATGTGTACAGAACGAACAGTGCCCACATGGAAAGGACCCCATCAAATTATCCCCAGTTAATGTAGTTTGTTGGCCAAAAGTGGACTTCTTGAATCCAGATTTAAAATGACTAAGGTATGACCCCAGGTTACGACCCCTATGATAGGAAAACAAACATTCAGATGATACTATTCTGGCTAGATCTTGATTAGCCAAGAGAATGTTCCAATTATTCTTGATAACATTTCTGGTCGCATTAATGTTTCTTCCATATGTAGTCACAAACCTGATTGTAACTTGTTCTGCACCTGATCTCACCCTGTATTCCAATAATTTAGCTCGGTCCTGATCCTGAGCCCAATTACTGGCTGTCCTGATATACCCTGGCTGATATCCACAATTGTAAAACCTTTTTATGAGATCCTGTTGATGATAGGCGTAGGTACCTTGATCCGAACAAATTCTCCTAACTCTCAAAAATTGAGATTTGGGTATGTTTCTGATAGTATGAAGGGGATGTAAACTAGTAGCCTCCAATAAACTATTATATTGGGGATATTTACAAAACACTTGAGTGGACAATGTATGATCAGAGTTATGTGTTATTCGAACATCCAAAAGGATCTCTTGATCATGCATGTTTAGTGTAAATTCTATCCCCCATTTGTTCTCATTTAGATATTGGACAAACTCTAGTAAATATGTGACATCACCGCACCAAATCAGCCAACAGTCATCAAGGTACCTACGCCAAATATCCATCTCCCCTAAAAAGATGTTGTGCAATGGGTCAAAAATAAGAAACTCCTCTAGGTACCCCATAAAAAGGTCCGCATAAATGGGAGCAAAAGAAGCCCCCATCGCAGTTCCTTGTGTTTGCCAGAAACAGTCAGTTTGAAAGTAGAACACATTCTTGTTTAATATGTGTTCAGCCATACAAATCAACAGGGTGTTGAAGTCGTGTGGATAGATGTCCACCTTATCAAGCCAGTATTTTAATGCCTCAAGTCCAGCCCAATGGAGGATATTTGTATAAAGAGCGGTGACATCTAACATGCATATCATCCAACCCGGCTCCAACTGTGAGTCAGACAGAATCTGGAGGAATTCAGTGGTATCTTTCAGTCTAGCACAGACCATCTTTAATAGAGGCTGTAAATATTGTGTTAAATATACTGAAAAGGGTTCAGTCAATGAACCCATGCCAGATACTATGGGTCTGCCTTGTGGTTTATCCAGACATTTATGAATTTTAGGTAGCTGATATAAAATCTGCCTCTGGGGATCATCCACCACCAATTGTTGTTTTGTTCACTCATCAATAATACCCTCTTCAACAGCTAGTTCCAAAAAGGAATCTATTTCCCTTTTGAACTGCATAGTAGGGTCAAGCGGCATAGACATATAGTATCTGGAATCATGTAACTGTCTATAAGCCTCATTTATGTAATATTGAAAGTCCATGACTACCACCTCTCCTCCTTTGTCCGCAGATGTAAAGACAATATTAGATTTATTTTTCAAATTTATCAAAGCTTTTTGTTCCTCTTCAGATAAGTTGTGACCTAAGATACGGGAATCATTTAATTTGAAATGCAGATCTTTGAGACACGATTCCTGAAACACAGACACAAATTTATCCATAGGGGGTTGAAAGTTGGATTTCCAAAAATGAAAATCCGTACTTGTTCGACTGTTATTGTCCACCAAAAAATAGTTTTAAATTCAGCAAACGACAAAATGCCAATAAATCATTGAAAACAGAGTCTTCATTCACAAAAAAACAGGGACATATGATAGTCCTTTGTTCAGTAACTTTATTTCTACATTAGTCAAATTATCAGAAGAAATGTTGTGTACATTGGAAAATTCAGTTACTGGGGTAAGAAAACCTGGAAAACAATGTCTCCATGTTTTCACGCGTTCTATGCTTTCTACCACCCCAACGTTGTTTATTTCTAAAGGGTCATCCAGTCTTCTCGATTTCTTATGTGCTGGGGACCCCTGAGTGAATACTTTTTCAATTTCAGAAGCAGATGAATCTTCCCCTGACGTACTGCTATAATCAGTCTTAGATCTCTTTAAGATTGATCTTGGTCTTTTCTGCCTCAGCTTACCCACCCCGGACTGCCCATCAAAAAAACTTTACCATGTTTCATGGTCCAAAGGGTTTGCCCTTGTCATAATCGGTCAAATCTCTCTGAAATGTATGTAATTTTTTCATCTTCAAAGTTTTTTCCAAGGATAACAAATCCTGGGAAAGTTTGGTCAAACATAACTTAAACTGGGGTTGTCCATCAAAAACTTTCACTTCCTCACAAATTTGTTTAATCTCATTGGTATTAGTGACTATAATACGTACGTAATAGGAGAACAAAACATTAACAAAGGACATCGTAACTTGTTGTTGCACAGATGCCCACTCTTCCAACAACATGTCATCTGGCGAACTAACGAAGGGTTGTGTGCGGATTCTTAATCTCCTTGGTGTAATGTTTCTGGCTTGATATTCCCAAAACTATTTTAGATGCCAAACATTCATCCTAAGTGAGGACATACTTTTGGCAAGCTTTCCAAACAAATCCCTACAGATATTATCTGGGTTTCTAACATTATTGTCAGTTCCATCATTATGATCCACAAGCCCAAAAACTTGCACGTCATCCTTATCGGATGACAATCCCTGTAAGATTGACACCAAATCCATAATATAATAGAAGTAACAACTGTTCTGTATGAAAAAGTGGGCAGAATATGCCTAACACACTTATTAACCTTCACATAATATATGCAATCACAAAATATTCACAACAAAATACACATCGATACAGATTCAGTTAAGAACACTAAGACTTAGAAATATGACCATCAGTGTAATAACACAATGGTCATACAATCCCTCAATGTCATAAATGCAATGTTAGACTAACAATACTTGAAGTCACATCCATATACAAAGATATTAGGTGCAATACAGCTTGATCAAACAAAATAGTCTCCTAAATACATTAATTAGGCAGATCAATCAACATTTAAAGAAACAGCACAGTACATGAAATCAGATACAAAACTGTTACAAACCATCATTCAAAGGTGGTCATTCAGGCCAGGGGAAAATAAACCCCCTAATTTAATTATCCAAGACTTCTCCTTATTATTCAGTATACTGTGCCATCCCCCCAAATTTTATCTATAATAGTAAAATGAAATTTAGCTGTTTTATGTTTTTGGACATGTCTGTAAAGGATCTCATAAAAAGGTTTTGCAATCGTAGATATCAGCCAGGGTATATCAGGACAGCCAGTAACTGGGCTCAGGATCAGGACCAAGCTAAATTATTGGAATACAGGGTGAGATCAGGTGCAGAACAAGATACAATCAGATTTGTGACTACATATGGAAAAAACATTAATGCGACCAGAAATGTTATCAAAAATAATTGGAACATTCTCTTGGCTAATCAAGATCTAGCCAGGATACTACCACCTGAATGTTTGATGTTATGTAATCCTATCTCACCTCCATTATTACGTGTGGGTTCGGAGCTGATCCTCGGCTCTGACTCGGCTGCTTAGAAAGCCTGAAAACTTCTGATTGGCTCATGGCTACTAGGTATCCCATGGTGCATGCGCACATTCTCCAGATCTCGTTTGCCGCATCTTCAGTCGGAAGCTTCTTTTGGTTGGCCGTAGCTAAGTGATTTAGTTCTTTAATATTACTACTTATTAGGAGTTTTTTGCTTCATGTGAAGTATTATTCTGATTGCTGACAGCTTTATTGTGATACTGATATGTGTCTTTAACCGGATTTGACTTATTACTGTTTAAAAAATTCTTGGGCCTGTTGGCCTTTTGTGTGTGGTTCCCATGAGTGTGTGCTTTTAGACTAAACCATTTAACTTAGAGGTGCTAGTTTGTTCCCTTTTTCTTTCTTGCACTAGGTTTGTTTAAGTTAGAGAACCTAGTAAAACCACTTTTATTTTTGTTGTGAGTGTTAGGGCTAGATCTGCTTAAGTTAGAGGATCTAGTTCCTCTCTTGTTGTGTGTGTGTGTTGTTTTTTTCTCTACTGTCATTATGTCCAAAGAACATAAACATAAACAGTCAGGGTTTAAAAAGTGTACTAAATGTTCACAAAAAATGTCCATCACCGATGGACATAGCATCTGTGTGTACTGTTCAGAGGCCATACATCTTCAAGAAACTTGTCTCTTTTGTCATTCCTTTAGCCCTAGAGTGCTCCAGGAATGGAAGAATAAGCTGATCCTAAAAGGCATGTTAAAACCTTCCTTCGAGGAAGACCTAGCCAGTTCTTCCTCCTCTGCTAGGTCGCAGTCTTCTAGAAAGGATAAGGGCAAGACCTCCAAAAGGCCTTCTCCAGCCTCAACTTCTGTCTCTGAACCTCCACAGAAGTTACCTAAATCGGAGTTGGCCTCTGTCTCTTTGGCTCCACTGTCTTCGGAGCCAATTGAGATTCTGGACACGGACCCTGTAGTAACAGCACCAAGTGTTTCAGTGCCGATCACTAGCATTCCTCTTCGGAGCCAGTCTACAGACATTCCACCAGTCTCCCCTACTCTAAAATCGCCTATATTGCAGAGAGCAAGGTCTCTCACACTGTCCTCCAGATCCTCCAGGAGCTTATCTGAAGAAGACATCGAGAGAGTGGTGCTCAGACTCCTTTAGTCGTCGGCCTTGCCAAAAGTTTTATTGGCTCTGACCCTTTAGGTCTCGGAGTCGACTCCTGCTCTTTTTCCTCCTCCAACCCAGATTGGGCCTTTGGAGCCAATGTTGTTGGTATCGACTATAGTGGTGTCCTCAGCTCCAGCACCCCGTGTGGTTGTCTCGGAGCCGAGCTCTGCTCTGACACTATTGGCACCGTCCGAAGTGTCTAGGGTCCGAAGCTCTTCTGTCGGCCCTGAGGGGGACACTTAGAATCAAACCTCTTTGGTGCCAAGTCTTCCTCTTGGTGCGTCGGCCCGAATGAGCTCGGACCCTACATCATTCCCAGAGCCGATTCTTTTGGAGCCATCGGCACCTACACTCTCTTCGGAGCCGGGGCATCATTCGGAGCTGGAGGAATCAGTCTTTGTGAGGATGAGGAGCATTTTGGATAGTTCATCTGTCCCACATAGGAGTACTGATGCTATACTCCCTCAAGCGCCAACTACGGTCTCAGCATCCTCTCTCCCCCGGGATGGCAGAGACCCACAGCCTCAGGACCCCCATTTGGGTGGCCCCCGATCTTCTGAGACCTCCCCAGAAGACCCCGCTGAGGAGCCCCCTTGGAAGAGATCATGTTAAGAGGAAGCATGTAGACTCCCCTGATGAGTCTGTCACATCTGACACTGACCTCGATGAGTCGGAGGGGTCCCCTAAGTCGTCCTCTGAAGATGTTTCCTTTGCAGACATTTTGGAGATCCTCAGGCACAGAGGCGGCTGGCCCACCATTACCCCATCTGATGAGGAGTCAGTGTACCTGAAGGCTTTCCGGTCTTAACCCTCAGCTTCATGGGTGTCTCCTCCATTTGATGAATTACTGGATCTTGTGAGTCAGAAAGCATGGCAGACTCCTGATGCTGTGGAACTGGTCCCCAGAAGGCTGAATAAATTTCTTTCCACCCCTAAAGACAAAGAATTTTTATCCAAGGGCTTACCTATTGATGCCATGGTGGTGGCAGCAGCCACTAAGAAGGAGCTAGCAGAGACTTCTTCTTCTATCCATCCACCCAATAAGGAATCCCAAATGATGGATAGGTACGGGAAGCATATCTTCTCTTCAGTGGCTTTTACACTCCGATCGCTGAACTATCTATCACATTTTACGAGACTTCAGAGAGATCTCCTAAAGGAGTTAGGAGATACTCTTCAGGGTACCTCTACTGAAGCAGTCCCATCTACAGTATTGGCTCAGTTGGCTACTCTCACATCTATTGTTAACTCCTCCATGCGGCTGATTTCATTAGCAGCTGATGGTGTGAGTAGGGCAGCAGATTCAGGAGTCTCCTTAAGGAGACATTCCTGGATGCGTTTATGCAACATTGCTGAGCCTTTCAAGTCTACATTCACCAATGCTCCCGTGGACGGATCCTCTCTTTTTGGACCCAAGGTGAAAGATACCCTCACCAGGTGTGAGCAGGAAGGAAAGACTCTCTCTGCCGTGAGCGTCTGTTTTACCGTTCCTTCTAGACCTTACCCTAAAGGTCAGAAGAGTGGTAAAATGTGGTTCAAGAAATCACAGAGACCTTTCCAGGACACACAAGGTGATTCCTCCTTCAGAGGCAGGGGAGGAGGAAATAATGGTAGATGTCGCCCTAGAGGCAAGGGAGGCCCACAAAGTCAGGGAGGTCGTGATTCCTTTCATGACCATCCCTATCAGTGTTCCTGATGTGGAACCCAACTGTGCATCTCTGGAGCCGGTAGGGGGTCGCCTGTCCTTGTACCCAGAAGCCTGGCTAAATCTCACTTGAGACAAGTGGGTACAAGACATTATCACCAGAGGTTACTCTATACCCTTTTCCCTTCCACCATGCCCTCCCAAAAGGATCCCAGATGTACCACCCAATCACAGGGATCAAGCGGCTATAGAGATAAAAAAGCTGCTATTAAAAAGAGTCATCCAAAAGGTCTCAGCAGACCAGACAGGATTCGGAACATACTCCAGATTCTTTTTAGTTCCAAAAAGAACAGGAAACTGGAGACCCATCCTAGACCTCAGCAGGTTAAACGAGTATGTAAAGAAGTCCAAATTCCGAAAGGTCACTCTACAATCCATACTCCCTCTGTTAGGGAGAGACAGTTGGATGTGCTCAATAGATCTCCAGGATGCCTACTACCACATAATGATGGACAAAGCATCAAGGAGCTACCTATGCTTCCGGCTGGGAGCCAATCATTACCTGTTTCAGGCGCTGCCCTTTGGTCTCACCACAGCCCCCTGGGTGTTCACCAAGTGCATGGCAGTAGTCACAGCTCATTTGAGGCATCAGGGAATTCAAGACTTTCCATACCTGGACGATTGGCTCCTGACCGCCACCACCAGGCATCGCCTAGTTCAATCGAGAGATTCCACAATCAAGCTCTGTTCCCAGTTGGGAATCTCTATAAACTGGGAAAAATCCTCTACTTTGCCCACTCAATCTATAACATTCATAGGAGTAAACATAGACATGGTCGCTATGACAGCCAGACTACCTACAAACAGAATACCGAATCTTGTGCAACAAATTTACAGGATACTTCCCCTTTGAAGAGTCAAAGCAAAGTTGGTGTTGCAGCTTCTCGGAACTATGGCGTTGACCATAACCTTGTTACCTTTAGCAAGACTACATATGAGGATACTCCAATGGCTCCTGTCATCCCAGTGGTCCTTTCAGCAGTTGCCTCTACATCATCAGATTCTGGCACAGATTCTTGCAAAAAGGATCTACGCTGGTGGATTCAACCAGGTCATCTTACCACAGGGACTTCCTTTGTACTGCACCAACCTATTGCCACTGTGACCACGGATGCCTCTCAGATAGGGTGGGGGGGGGCATTATCATGGCAGGACTGTCCAGGGCACATGGCAAGATCAGGAGGTCCATCTGCATATCAGTGTCCTAGAGATGAGAGCGGTGCTTCTAGCGTTGCAAGCACTTCACGACTTTCTCCCTCTAGGGATGATAGCTATCCAGACCGTCAACATGTCGGTGGTCTGGTATCTAAACAAACAAGGGGGGACCAGATCATACCCCTTATGTCGAGAGGCCCTGCGAGTTTGGAATTGGGTGATTTCTTCCCAATGCTTTCTCATTGCAAGGCACATCCCGGGGACTTCCAAAGTGATAGCGGACAAGCTAAGCAGGGCAATATTGTTACCTCATGAATGGTCCTTGAACCAGAAAGTAGCCCATATGTTCTTCCACAAGTGGGGACAACCCTGCTGTGATCTCTTTGCCAGCCCCATCAACACCAAATGCAGCACCTTTTTCTCTCTCATCCCCCCTCCGGGAGAGTCTCCAAGAGATGTACTTGTCCACGATTGGCCCCTGGGACTCCTTTATGCTTTTCCTCCTTTTCCACTCATTCCCAAGGTCATACAGTAAGCAATGTTGTTGGGAAGCAAGATGATCCTCATCACTCCTTACTGGCCTCATCAGATTTGGTTCCCTTTCCTCGGGCCTCACCTGTTAGACTATCCATGGACTCTGGACCCAGTGCCAGACCTCCTGACACACATGTCAGGTTCTCTTCACCCCAGTCTCCACACTCTCAAACTGATAGTTCCATCACTAGTCAGGCTTCATGATCTGCCTCCAGCTGTAACCCATATTATTACCTCTTTTCACAAGCCTTCAACTACAAGATTCTATCACAGTAAATGGAAGAGATTTTCTATATGGGCACGCAACAGAGAAGTTGATCCATTTACAGCTCCCATTACTATTGTTTTAGATTTCCTTTCAGAACTTTTTCACCAGGGTTCAGCAGCTGCTACACTCCAATTTCAGCTAGCAGCAATATCTAATTTTCATGCGGGGAATAATGATTCCAGTCTTATGTCTCACACACTGTGCAAATCTTTTCTTAGGGGTTCCATGATGTTAAGACCTCCTGTGCAAGACCCCATTCCTTCTTGGGATCTGAATCTAGTCCTGTCTAGACTTACTCTGCCACCTTTTGAACCAGCACATAGTTGTCAGTTGAAATTCTTGTCTTGAAAGACTCTTTTTCTGGTAGTAATAACCTCAGCCAGACAAGTTTCTGAGTTACAAGCCCTATCAGTTAAACCTCCATATTTAATTTTTCACAAAGACAGGGTTTCTCTCCGGACCAATCCTTCCTTTATTTCTAAAGTCTGTTCTCAGTTTCACTTAAACCAAACAATTGAATTGCCAGTGTTCTTCCCTATTCACGCCAATAAAGCAGAGTATACGTTCCACCAATTGAATGTGCATAGGCAACTGCGTTTCTATATCCACAGGACCAAAGGATTTAGAATATCAGAACAGCTGTTCGTTTCTTTTGCTGAGGTGAGAATGGGCTTGCCAGTTTCCAAGGTTACACTATCTAACTGGATCTCTAGTTGTATTTCCTTTATTTACAGTTCTCAGGGAAAGGAGTTACCCTTTAAAGTTAAAGCGCATTCCAACAGGTCCTTTTCTACTTCTGCTGCTTTCCAAGCCAGGACACCTATTGATAACATATGTGCAGCAGCAACATGGGCTACCCCTCATACCTTCATTTCCCATTATAAATTGGATTTAATTTCTAGGGGTAGAGCCTCATTTGGTTCAACGGTACTCAGGAGTATTTTCCAGTGAGCTACCCATTCAAGATGCTAGGGACGCTGTCCCACACGTAATAATGGAGGCGAGATAAGACTACATAACATAAAGAAGTTAAGTACTCACCATAACTTTCCATGTATGTAGTCCATATCGCCGAACATTGTTACAAACCCACCCACCAGCCCCCTTCCTAGAGGATCTGGAAACAGTTTTTCCTTTTCTACAGTGGTTTATACCATAAGGGTGCCTTTATTACAGTTTATTCTTCTGGACCTTTGTCCTTTTTCCTGTCTTATCCTGATAGAGTAGTAGCAAACAAGATCTGGGGAATGTGCGCATGCACCATGGGATATCTACTAGCCACGAGCCAATCAGAAATTTTCAGGCTTTCTAAGTGGCTGAGTCTCGGCTCTGAACCCACACGTAATAATGTTTGGCGAGATGGACTACATACATGGAATGTTATGGTGAGTACATAACTTCTTTTTTCCTATTGTAGGGGTCATAACCTGGGGTCATACTTTAGTCATTTTAAATCTGGATTCAAGAAGTTCACTTTTGGCCAACAAACTACATTAACTGGGGATAAGTTAATGGGGTCCTTTCCATTTCGGCACTGTTCATTCTGTACACATATGCTTAAAACCAAGGAATTTTCTTGTAGAAATACTAGTAAGGTCTATCAGGTTAAATGTTTTGGTAATTGTGGGACGGATAGGGTGGTCTACTTGGCCACCTGCTCCTGTTCCACCTTTTTTGTGGGACAGACATCCAGGCCACTAAGGATCAGAATGTCTGAACACTTCAGCGATATTAGAAATCAGCATTTGACTAATGCTCTTTACAGACATGTCCAAAAACATAAAACAGCTAAATTTCATTTTACTGTTATAGATAAAATTTGGGGGGACAGATCCAGGAAAATGGGATGGCACAGTATATTGAATAATAAGGAGAAGGCTTGGATAATTAAATTAGGGGGTTTATTTTCCCCTGGCCTGAATGATCACCTTTGAATGAAGGTTTGTAACAGTTTTGTATCTGATTTCATGTACTGTGCTATGTCTTTAAATGTTGATTGATCTGCCTAATTAATGTGTTTATGAGACCATTTAAGTTTCCCTTTGAATGTAATGAGTGTATCACTGATGAAGGTCTTGGGGCCAAAACTGGTTTGATTCATGGTTTATATATCAAGATATTAATATATATATATTTTCTCACTCTTTGGTGCTGGCTCCTTTTTTGAGTTTATACCCACAACACACCACCCAATCTAAGAAGCAGCCATCTCAGGCAAGTAATACCTTAGTTTAATATTTCATCCAAAGCATGGCAACTCAGAAGTATAGCAACCTCCAATGCTGCATTTCAGTATCAATACTATAATATGTATCCAAGCACCCAGTATAGATGTAAAATCTTTCCTGTATCAAACGGAAGCATGCATCCTTTACACTGCCATAATAACTATTAGAACTGTGTACGAAAGTATGTATACAGGTGCCAAGCATTACAGCAGACAGCAAGTGTTCCAACACCCTGTAGAGTGACACCACGTGGTTGACACATACAGGGTGTTGACAACTTTGTCAGATTGACAATCCCCAAGTAGGGGAATATTTCCTTTCCCCAGGGATTGTGCAATCTTGGAGTTAGTATATATGTATACATAAAATTAGCAGGGGGATGCAGGGGAGGCCTACCCTCCTGCAAAAACACTTTCTGTTGGTTTAGTCCAGTCCAGGGTAATCCCTAGAGCATGTGCAGAACATGTCAATATTGCTGTGTTTGTCATTCAGTACAGCGTTCTATAACCAACCAATACATATATATGTTTATAGGGTATTATTTAGCTGAAATGTGAAATAATAAGCTAAGCACTTACCAAGCCATAGGCTATGATTTACTAATAGTCTAATATCATTGCTAAATCCAAATTCATTCCATCCATACACTGTAGATAAAACAAGAAATTTACAGAAAGATGTAGGTTTGCTGAAGATATAATGGCTGATTTAAGCCTCATGTTGTTTTTCTGGCATGGATAGAAGTGGCAATCATAATTTATTTTCAGAACAAGACAAGCAACCAACAATAATTTACTACAAACCCTAATAGGTTTCTTAGAACAGTCTGCCTGCTGCAGAATGATGATCACTACTACGGTATTAAAAGTACTTAAATATTTTATTTGATGATCGAAAATGTAATGTTTGTCCGCACTGCTTTGCAGTATTTTCACAGAAAGGCTCAAACACCTGCTGTAGTATGTGCCATGCATGTAGGACATTGAGCTATATTAAGGTATTGTTTATAATAAGTTGACACCCTGAGTGTGTTCTGAGTTGCCACTCATTTACTTGTTACACACAGAGCACAAAATGATCAAAGGATATTGACATTTGTCTAAATTATGTAAGTTGTGCAGTACACCCAGTGGTAGCTAGAATAATTTTCTTTAAATAAAATGCTGTAACTGCCATGAACCCTTTGACTCTCTTTTATGTTACATACCCAGGGCCAGATCCAGCAACAAGTCACCAAAGCAGCTGCCTAGCGCCCCATGATGGCTGGGGGTCCAACAACAACATTAATTAAATGAAAAAGAAAAGTTTTCCTTTCCTGCATTAGTCAGCATCACAACATTTCTACTCGGTATCAGCATCAGAATATTGCACTGCAACTTTAATTCCTGCCGGGCATAATTGCCTTCAGCCAATTAGAAGGCAGGCAGGACTTGTGCACAGCAAACTGGGACTGGTGCGAGATTTCATATTGAAGAACATTTCAGGCAAACGTACAAGAAATTCAAACTTCCATGCATCATGGAGCAGGTAGACAATATGCTTTAGAGAACAAGTGAGATATCAGTCTGGATGAAGACAGCAGAATGAATAAACTTCAGTGCAGCAGTTTGTGCGGTTTCATACAGATGTTAGTATGTGGAGTAGTTTTATGTTTCAGAAAGCAGGAGCAGAATGAACTTCCGTGCAGCATTTTTTCAGAACTGAGTGTTGTGTATAAAATGCCCCAGTTAGAGAAGGCAGTTTAAGTGACTTGTTCAGACTCAAAACCCCATACTGTGGCTAATCAGTGTAGATTACAGTCAGTCAATGTCAGTTATTAGACTTTTACAGTTTTTGTGTTTTGCAGCATTTATATGATCTGTAATTATTTTGCTTTATTCATTGCACTAAAGAATGAATTAATTGATTAATAGACCTGGATTATGTAATATAGTCTAACCATGATTCATTTTAGTAATATATTTTTACAATGCCTTCTTTACAGCAACTGACAAGCGATTGACATTTGTTAGGTCGTATAGTCTGCATTATTTGGAGTGATGATCAAAACAGTCTGATCTTCAGCATCCATTATGTAGACATTGTTGCACATCACTGTGATACATTCTTCTTCTTTACAAGACTGAATTGTAAAGGATTTCTATATTTAGTTAAAAGATGTTACTCTGGCAGCTATTGCAGAGGGCTAAAACTCCATTCCATTAATGAGTTGCTTCTTGTGGCAAGAGTGCGTGGTTTGAATCTTTCCACCTTCATTTACTTACTGTGTGATATTGAGCAAGTCACTTAAACAGACAGTGCTTTGGAGTAATTGGAAATTTGGGCTAGGCTTCTTAATGGTTTCCTGGACTGCATGCCTAGTAGCTATGAACCTGATGCATTTGTCAGCCATCCCCTACTGCATAGCTGATCGAGTTCATGAAATATATTGACAGTATCACCAGCACACCATTTATTAATGCAACATAGGTGATTGGCAACATGGGCAGCAGGCACTACATTTGTAGGTGAAGCAATGAAATGCAAAGTAATTTTGCTAGCAGCAATGTCTGCATTAGTAATAGTTCTCTTTAATTAGGAATTATTCGGATGACTTTTAATTCTACAAAGATTGTGCATATAAACTTTGCATAATTTTTTTGAGGTGGTTATTTCTTATGCTCTTGTACATTCTCTTATTTAAGTTGCGCTACACTTGAGTGGATTTTATGGTATGATGCTTGTAATCTTTATACAGTATAAAGTAGTTCATCCAAAGTTATCAATAAATGTGTTATTTCTTCATTGGAATAAGGGGTGTACACCATCTGCAAAATGGCTATAACTACTGGTAGGGGTAGGGTTCTATCTGTGGATGATACACAACACATCTCTTATGTTCTTATCTGGTCATTTTTAACCATCTTTAATCTGGATTGGCAGGATTAGTGTCCAGAGGGGTAAATTAAATAAATAGGAATATTTTGGCTACGATGTATTTGTGCGAAACAAATTTGAAATATGTGACTCTGGTCTTAATTTTTTGACATAGACATCTGAGAAGGATGTCCTTGACAATGTAGATATAATGGCTGGGTTTGAGGCATGTCTGTAGATAAAAAATAACAAATTCCTTTAACGCAAAATTTATTAGTACAGCGTTTTCGCGGTGTGCACTGACACAGCTTCTTCAGAGTAAAAAAACAAGTACCAATTGCTCTAAGTCAATTTTTAAATCATTTACAAGGAAGTGATGTCATGGCCAATGAAAAAATTGAAAATACATAAAGACATAAAAAACATTTTGTTTTTGACGAAGCACATCAATAAAATAGTCATTTTAACAAGCTAAAAATAATAGATTAAAATCATGTGTGCCCTAAGTATATGAATCAAAGCACAGCAAGAAAATGATGGTTTAAATAACCAAAAAAAAAAAAAAAAAAAAATTTTTTTGATTTTAAAAATAGAATTAGTCTATAAGCATACAATGTAATACAATACATCTAGTGACTGTTTTCTTGCTGTGCTTTGATTCATATACTTAGGGCACACATGATTTTAATCTTTATTTTTAGCTTGTTAAAATGACTATTTTATTGATGTGCTTCGTCAAAAACAAAATGTTTTTTATGTCTTTATGTATTTTCAATTTTTTTCATTGGCCATGACATCACTTCCTTGTAAATGATTTAAAAATTGACTTAGAGCAATTGGTACTTGTTTTTTTACTCTGAAGAAGCTGTGTCAGTGCACACGGCGAAAACGCTGTACTAATAAATTTTGCGTTAAAGGAATTTGCTTTGCTATATTTCCTGCTGAGGATATTTATAACTTTACCCACTGGAGCAAGGAGTCCGAGCCTTTCTGTTTATTTTTTACTGGTTTTTCTGCATCACGTTTTTACCTGTTTGTCTGACATGGCTACGGACGGTCCTGTTAGCCCCAGCACACCTAACCTGTTCCCGACAACTGGAACGGAAAATTTCCATGAAGATTACTTCGCTAAAGTAACCAAAACACTTTCTGTCCTGGCCGTGAAGTTTGACCTTTTGAATGCTAAGTTCGAAGCATTCGAAAGGAATGGTGCTAATCGTTCAGCAGCTACTGCTGTTGATTTGGAACCAGGAACTTCGCATACTACTTCCTTGACTTCTTCAGATTTTCCTATACCGGCAGGTCAACCTTGTAATGGTCGCGCTCAAGGTATTACCACAACCCATCTAGTACCAAGCGGTTCTTCAAATTTAACAACCGGAGTGAATGCTGAAGTAAGTTTACTTACTCCGTTTGACCATTCCAACAATATAGAAGCAGCAGCTCCCACAATGGCGACAGCACCTTCCACCTTGCCTCAACGTGCAATTTCAACGAGGATTAATGGTGCCCCCTGCCATAATGTAAGTACTGTGACTAATTTTAATGAGTGGATGAGGAGTACGGATGTTTTTCTGTTTTCTGAGCAGAATTCCGCTCTTAACACTGAAAGAAACATTGAATCAGCAACTACTTTGTTACCTGATAAACTGAAGCACTTTGACAATAATGTACTGAAACTTAAAAAATTACAATTAGAGACTGTTTACTTTAGACAGTGCATTAATTAAGGCCTAATTCCCAAGGGACTAAGGAATACGTTTTCCCCATCGGGCCTGTTACATAATGCACTGTTTTATGCGGAACTAAAGGATCTTTTTCAAGTTCAAGGAGTCCAACTCCTTGAACTCATTATTAAACATTACGACATCTAGATTAATCAACTTTTGCTCGAAACTGAACTATTGGATAGTGAATTAAAAGCTGACTTGGACTTTTCTAAGTATAAAATAGATTATGACAAAACTTTAACTAGCATTGATGCTTTATTAAATAAACTGAAACTAAACAAAAGTAAAAAATTACTAAGGGACAGACAAGCTTACAAAAATTGTTCTGCATATCCTAGACTTCAATTTTTGGAAACTAAGAGACCATCACAGGGGGAAGGGGTGAACCAGCTTGACAACTTTGTACAGGCACAACACAACAACATACCCTCTTGTGATGACTTGACTGTCAATGATGAACAACCTGGCCCTAGACGAAGTAACAGAATAAGGGGTCTTAATGCCAATAACAATTCTACTCCTAGGCCTAATGCCAGACAGAACCAACAAGGCAGTAACACTTTTTTAGACCAGCGCCAACATCGCCAATGGAACAACAGGAGGCAGAATTGGAACTAACTGGTTTAAGTCCTTTGAATTTAACCTTGGAAGGAGCTTTAGAAACTAATGAGGATGTTCTAATACAAAAAGGTCCCAAACTTGTTTGTAACCAAAATGGTGATTTTAAAATTTACAATTTCACTGATATTTCTCTTCCTAAAGATCTCATTGAACTTCTAGCTTATGGGAACACGTTTGTCCCAAGTAAATCTGGTGACATTACGAAAGAAGTTATTAATCTTAAGTGTTTTGTGAGAAAATTAAACTTGAAATTATTCTTCAACAACGAATGTATTTCACCAGACACTCCACTTCTTAAATTACCAAGTGTTTTTAACCCACCCCTCCACCCTTCCCTAGCCCTCTTTGAACACGTGTGTGAAGTAGATCTTAGACACTTGTTCAATGATAATTCTTCGAGAAGGTCTAACTGGGTATTTAACACTTCTAAAGAACAACTTGAATTACTTACTAACCTTTGTTACGAACCAGTACGTTTAATGAAACCAGATAAAGGAGGTGGGCTGGTTATATTTGAAAACGAAGTGTATAATGAAAAAATGACC
The DNA here is from genome assembly GCF_019279795.1 of Protopterus annectens. Taxonomy (NCBI): domain Eukaryota; kingdom Metazoa; phylum Chordata; order Ceratodontiformes; family Protopteridae; genus Protopterus; species Protopterus annectens. The sequence goes on along the minus strand of NC_056737.1, from coordinate 768,470,858 downwards.
TTGGTCTTAGACTCACCAGCATATTCCGAAGCGTCTATCAGTGAAATACACACTGCACATAATAGGATGAGAGGTTACTTCCGGGACTTGTATCTTGCAAACAAAATAGACTTGGATACTTATAATTATATGGATATCATATTACCAAAGACCCCAGTTATGTTTGGCATCCCCAAGGTCCATAAAGACCTGGTAAATCCACCTATGAGGGCCTTAATTGACGGAAGGTTCTCTATGACATACCCAAGTGCCAAAGTTGTGGACAAACTTTTATCAAAATATGTCCAGCTTTTGCCTGGTGTTTGCAAAGACTCTTGGTCTTTCTTAGAAAGTATTAATAGTCTACCCTTCAACAGTGATGATAATTTTCTCACTGTTGATGTGGTGGACTTATATACTTCAATACCTCACCAGGAAGCACTTGAGTGGATTGCACTGTTACTCCAAGAACTAGGTGCACCTAGACTAGAAATTGAACTAATTACAGAACTCTTAGATATAGTCCTGTCTTCAAATTATTTCATTTTCAACAAGAAATATTTCCTTCAAAAACAAGGAGTTGCCATGGGGTCCCCTTGTGGGGCCTCCGTGGCAAATTTCTTTATGGGTTACTGGGAGAAACATTTGCTTTTCGCGTCCTCTACTTTAATGACACCAGTAAAATTTTACACGAGGTACCTGGATGATGTATTTCTGTTATTCAGAGGAGACCTCTCTGAAGCTGACGCCTTTATCACTTCCATAAATTCCACTACGGACTTTTTGAAATTCACGTACAAATTTTCTAGTAATGAAATTGATTACCTTGACATCAAATTGTTTAAAAACATTCAGACTCGTTCTTACACATCAAACATCTACAGAAAGCCAACGTACTGCAACTCTTTTTTACATTTCTCGAGCCACCACCCCTTTAAACAGAAAAAAGCCATTGTTAAAGGCCAATTAGTGAGGGCGGCTAAGATGTGCAGTACGTTAGAAGACTTTCATAAAGAATGTGATTTTTTGTCTGAAATGTTCACTAATAGAGACTACCCACCCTACCTTATACGTGAACTCATTTCGGAAGTGTATACAAAAAGAATAAATGGTTTTTTCAAAGCTATTTTGAGTGGGGACAATATTGTAACGTCTCCCACTCACTCTTTGAATGACCTTGATGACACTACCAGTATCAACCATACATCGGTTGAGCTACCATCCGAGTCCACCCCCTTTGATCCATCTCTCAGTTACACCATGACCTTCAGCTTAGACTCGAAGGCCATAATGACTATCATACATAAGAACTGGGACTTCATTTCGAGTAATTCACTACTCATTGACAAATTTGGTGTAGTTCCCAAATTTGTGTTCAAAAGAAATAACAATCTTAAGGAATTACTACAAAGAAATGCTCCTAAAACACAGTTTAACAGAAAAGTAGGCATGTTCCCATGTGGCTTCTGTAATAGATGCCACAAAGTTAGATCAGGACAAACCTTTTTAATTCGGAATAAAAAATATAATATTAGAGTCCCCCTTAACTGTGAAAGTAAATCTATTGTCTATGCGGCCTTTTGCGATTGCTGCCCGTCTTTCTACATTGGAAAAACTGATCGTAGACTCCGTGACCGCATGTATGAACATCTATATGCGATCAGGAATAAAAATGAGAGCAACGCACTTGCTAGACACATAATCAACTTCCCTGGCCACAGTTTCTCATTCATGGCAATTGACCAAATACAGGGCAACATTAGGGGAGGCCCAATTCCACTACTGTTAGAACTTTGCGAACTTGAGTGGCAACTTAGAACTGACGCATTTAACCATCCAGCACTAAATGAGAATTGTAATATTTCATCAGTTTTAAAACTGAGAAGTTATCTAAGATAATTACAGTCCCTTTTCGCACTTTCATCTTAGGTGTATACTGATCCATTTTAGACTTATACAGTAGTCTTTCCTTTTAGTTTCTCATAACTTTTGTGCCTCTCTTTACTTCAGAAGCACTAAACAGTCACTAGATGTATTGTATTACATTGTATGCTTATAGACTAATTCTATTTTTAAAATCAAAAATTTTTTTTTTTTTTTTTTTTTTTTGGTTATTTAAACCATCATTTTCTTGCTGTGCTTTGATTCATATACTTAGGGCACACATGATTTTAATCTATTATTTTTAGCTTGTTAAAATGACTATTTTATTGATGTGCTTCGTCAAAAACAAAATGTTTTTTATGTCTTTATGTATTTTCAATTTTTTCATTGGCCATGACATCACTTCCTTGTAAATGATTTAAAAATTGACTTAGAGCAATTGGTACTTGTTTTTTTACTCTGAAGAAGCTGTGTCAGTGCACACGGCGAAAACGCTGTACTAATAAATTTTGCGTTAAAGGAATTTGCTTTGTTATATTTCCTGCTGAGGATATTTATAACTTTACCCACTGGAGCAAGGAGTCCGAGCCTTTCTGTTTGTTTTTTACTGGTTTTTCTGCATCACGTTTTTACCTGTAGATAAAAAATGGTTGACCCTGTTAAGCCGATAAAGTTGAAAAGTCAGTCTGTCTTTCAGGATTAGTATACATTTGTATAAAGCAAATTGCAGTACTTTACTGTGGCCATTTTATCACAACCAGACACGTGATATGTAGGGTCGATTTAGTGGATGTAATTGCTTTGTACAAATATTGGTGGATTATAATGAGAGCAATTCAAGTAGCCTTTTATGGTTGAAATTAAATTATCTGAAATGGGTACATATGTCATTGTAGTTTCATTGATTCTCTTTCACTGCTTACTGAAAAAAATGTTCAGAATTGCAAATTTATAACACTCTAACAAATCTTGCTGTATTAAACAAGAAATATAATTTAAAACAGTCAGGAAGGTGAAACATATGGTATACAGCACATCTCTTGTGCAGATTATTTTGTTTATTTAATCTCGTTTTCTACCCTCCTTAAATCCATGGGATTCTTGGTATGGGGAGGGTCACATAAATGTGCTATACCTATATTACCACATTCAACCTGTTGAAAATGCATTATTATGATTTCAACACTTTATATCCATATGTGGATAAAACAAAGACTGTTTTGATCATCAACAAAGAATTACCTATATAGCAAGTTTGGGAATATCACCTAGTATTTTGGTCTCATTAAAGCCAAAGTCTATCCACCAAAGCATCTCTTTTTACTTATTTTACCTAGTAGGATAAGCAATAAATGAATGTCTTCCTTATGCTGTACATATGCTGAGACACTAAAACAGACATACCTCTGCTGCCATATTGATGCCCAGTAGTGTACATATTGCTCGTTAGAATTACATGCAGCATTAAAGAGTGAATATAAGATGGATCTTTATGATGTTTTGCACCACCATACCTCAAGGGGAAATGAGGCTTTAACTTATTATAGCTTAGTGATGCCTCCAGGCATATCCGCAGTTATTTCCTCTAGGTGTCTAATAAAGACTGTTGATATTTGAATTAATAATTCTAAAGATGTACAACATGCAAGTTCTTGAAAAAAATTATATTAAAGCTTACATGATAGACAACGCAACTGCATTACTTGATCTATGTCTGGTGCTGCTAAAGATACATGAATTGTAGTTCATATACTCTTTATTTATTTATATAGTTAGAATGTCACTTTTCTGTAAATATCTTAACAACCAAGTACCAGAACTGCTTAGCATCATATGAGCATTCTCAAATGGCAAAGCTTACATGATAGGCAACACAACTGCATTACTTGACCTATATCTAGTACTGCTAGAGATACATGAATTGGTGTTCATATACTATTTATTTATTTATTTATACAGTCATAATTTCAGATTTCTGTAAATATCTTAACAACCAAATACCAGAACTGCTTAGCATCATATGAGCATTATCAAATGAACAATCCAGATGCTGATGGCAGTATGTGGGTACCTTGAGGTTACTAAGAAATTGTAAGTTTCTTTCCTTTGTATCTGATGAAGTCTGACTGAATACAATAAAAAATACTGTATTTGGAAGTGCATTTATGCATTTTAATTTTCATTAAAACCAGCTTGTGGTCTAGATTTGAGCTGTGTTGACCTCCTTCTTCCATGGTACCTTGATTGGTTTTTTGGTTCAAGTTTTGGTTTTGGATACCAGTTCGAGTGATTTTTTTTTTCTTTCAAAAATATTACAAAATAAATATTTACTGTGTTTATTATGACTTAAAACATCCAGTTTAAGACCAAGAACCTAATTAATACTGCTATTGTAAGATGCGTTCATACTGAACTGTTTACCATTTGTATTTCTTTAGGATCCTGGGGCCCTTACAAGCATAGCCAGAAGTTTATCTCCAAAAATGAAACCTCAGTCAGCACCTATTGCCCTTGTCAGTTAGGGACACAGGTGGAACCCCTGGGAAAATTTGTGGTTTCCCATCCACTCATCAAGGTTGTGCTTGAAGAGGGTCAGCAACGTACTTTGTTTGACGTGTATGGGAAGTCTATTCCAGAGATGGGACAGCCTCTGGGATACAAACCTGTCTCTCCAGCAGGTTTTGTTAATATCACATATTAGATTTAGGCCTTTCGATCAGGTAATGTGCCAGGAGTTAGACTTACGGATATGGAGCATCTCTAGTAGGGCAGGGTCCGAGATTGCTTTGTAGGTGCAACACAGATCACCTCTGAACAATCTGTATGATACAGAGAAAAGTGATAGTGATTTGAGCCTATTCACATAGGACAGGTGTTGGTGACCATGGATTCTCTTTGTAAGGTATTTCTGTGGCCTTTCGAGTTGGTGCAGGTTTTTGGAGTGGTACATACTAAATGGGGTGCTGTACTCAATTACTGGTCTAATGAGGGAGGTGTACAGAGAGGTAATAACCTCCTTTTTTCTAGATGCAATCCCTTTACTTATGTGATGAACCAAGTAAAAAGGCTTTTCTGACCACTGCCACTACATGATGGTCAAATGTGAGATTGTTGTCAACCTGTATAACCAGGTCTCTCACTACAGGTTGTGTGCTTAGGGAGTCGCCATTGATGTGGTAAACAGTAGGGGCCATGTTTTTGCCGAATGGTGTGATAATACATTTTTTTGCATTAAACTTAAGCCCATGACTTTGGTACCAGTCATTTGTTGCTTTGAGACCCTATTGTAGTATGTTAACATCATGTGGGGAGTCAATGACAGCACCCAATTTACAGTCATTCACAAACTTGGTCAGCCACAGTCCTTTTGGCTTTGCCTGGGACATCAGGGAAGTAGATGCCAAACAGTAGGGGTCCCAGGACAGATCTCTGAGGAACACCACTAGTGTGACACCTCTGCTGTCGGAGGTAGAGGCGCCTAGTTTGACCTTGTGGGTCCCATCAGTGAGCCAGTTGGCCACCCACCTGATGAGACAGGGATTTACGCCAAGTTGTGTTAGCTTTTCGATGCTGCCTGAGTGGGGGATTGTATCAAAGGCTTTCTCCAAGTCAAGGTATGCTGTATGTACTGACTTTTCCTCATCCAGGGCCTTGGTGACAGTCTCAAAAAAGTCAACCAAGTTCTACAGGCAAGATCTGCCCTTGATGAATCCAAACTGTGTGGGTTCAAGTGCTTGGAGATTGCCTGTGTCCTTTATTTTTGAGGTCCATGATAATACACTCCATGGCCTTACACATCAGACTTGTCAAGCTAATGGGGCGATAGTTTCCAGGGTTAGTAGAGGCACCACCTTTGGGAAAGGGGATGACAATGGCAGTTTTTCACTCTGCTGGAATGAAGCCTGTACTTAGGCTATGGTTGAATAGGGTGCTCAATGACGAGGTTAGTTCTTGCTGGAGATGGTATTTCTTTAGTAACCCTTATAGTGCCAGAGGTATGAACATTTGTTTGAAATGTGAGGACATAACTTGTGTTTGTTAAAAAGTTCAGGATGCACTCCTTGGTATTTAGAGTACAAAACTCAAGAGCTGCATTGGAGTGACGGAGTTAAGGTAACTGACCTGAAGTATTAATAAACAGTGAACATACTAGTTATATTCAACAGCATTATGTTTAGGAGAGTATTGTTTTTGATTCGGCAGATATAAAATATAACCCCGCCAAAAGGCACATTTTAAAATTGTTTCTGAATTTACTATAGGGAAAGTTTGGGCAGTGTCCAAATCTTTTAATTACATCCCTCATCACTGACCCATAAAACTGTTATAAGTATCTTTTCACATCCGAGTGATGCCTCCAGGTGCATCGGCAGTTAACTCCTACTGATGCCTCCAGGAATCAAATATTGCTTGTTGATATTAACGTCAATAATTCTAAAACCATGCTATGTACAAGTTTTAAAAGAGTTCATCTTAAAGCTTACACAATGATGAACTCAACTGCATTAATATTTGACATCTGTCTAGTGCAGGTAAAGAGATATTAAATGTTGTTTTTATGATATTAATGTATATAGATATAATTTTCAAATTTTTCTAAATATCTCAAGAGCCAAGTAACAGACAGAACTCCTTAACATCACATGAAAGCTCTCACCTAGCTAAACAAAATGCTACTGACAGTATGTGTGTAACTTGAATGGTTGCTGAAATATTGTAAGTTGTTTACAAATATTACAAACATAACAGTTATTGTGTTTACTGCGACTTATAAAATTCAGTTTAAGACCTAGAACCTAAAAAATACTACCACTATAAAAATAGTTTGTGCTGAAGAGTTTGCCATTTATACTTCTTTCATAACCCCTATGGCTCCAGATATATGAACATTTGTTTAAAATGTGAGGACATAATTTGATTATGTCACAAGGCTTATGCTCCGCCCATTGGAAGTTACAGTGCAAACTTCCTGAGTTCCACTGGAGTGAATGAGTTAATATATCAAGTGTATATTTTCATTAATGACACTTAATTCAGTGCAGTAGATGTATGCTGATCTTATCAGTATTAATGGCATAATAGCAGATTTTACAACTGCCTGTGCCAGCCTCTTAGTTCCATTGGGATGTAATCTTGTAAACTTAAGTTTACAATATATATATATTTATATATATTTGTAGATTTAAGTTTAAATATGTACATTGTCTTTTTATTTATTATTTATAATGTTCAGACAAAATGTTTCAGTGTCTCTTATGCAATCATAAAAAGCAACACTGGAATCAGATCCAAAGAAACGATTTATTGCACTGTTATGCAATCACCCTGTTCAACAATATTTTTACTTACTTTTTGGATATATATATATATATATATATATATATATATATATATATATATATATATATATATATATATATATATATTAATGTTTATTATACTTCTGTTCCTGCATTGTTTTGCACACCTGTGCCTAAGTCATGGCTAAAAGGGGTCTTCAGACCAGTCCACCTGCCTGGTTATTAAAAAAATAGAAATAAATAAATAAACTTCAGGGACACTGCTTCTACCATGCTCCAGATTTTGTCACATTTATCGGCAGACCTGGTAACTGCAGTCTGTCACTGCGTAATTATTTGGGTAGTCCTTTTCAGTGGTCTTCTACCAGATGAATGCATTGTAGAGTTTGTATCTTCTGGTACAAAAACTGTTTCAAACAGTGAGAAGGTTAAATACAACTACATGTAGTCCCAAGTTGAGAATTTTATGCAGGATAGCTGTTCAAGTAAGGACAGTGGCACACAGTCACTCTAGACCTTAAGAAATGGACACAATAAGAAAAGCATCACTATTGACAATAGATCTGAAAAAAAAAACATTTTAGGCTATCTATAACAAAAAGATATTAAGGGGAAATTTTGAAAATATGTTTTATGGCTTCTTAATTCTGACATGGATATATGGTGGATATAAAAAGTTTACACACCCCTGTTAAAATTCCAGGTTTTTGTGATATAAAAAAGACCAAAATAAATAATTTCAAAACTTTTTCCACCTTTAATGTGACCTATAACCTGTACAATTCAATTGAAAAACACTCAAATCTGTTAGGGGAAAAAATATAAAAAATGTACAATAACCTGGTTGCATAAGTGTGCACACCCTTAAACTAAGACCATGTTGAAGCACCTTTTGATTTAATTACAGCATTCAGTCTTCTTGGGTAGAAGTCTTTCAGCATGGCACATCTTGACTTGGCAATATTTGCCCACTCTTCCTTGCAAAATCATTCCAAATCTGTCAGATTGCATGGGCATCTCATGTGTATAGCCCTCTTCAGGTCACCCCACAGATTTTCTATTGGATCTAGGTCTGGGCTCTGACTGGGCCATTCCAAAACTTTAATTTTCTTCTGGTGAAGCAATTATTTTGTTGATTTGGATGTATGCTTGGGGTCATTGTCATGTTGAAAGGTGAAATTCCTCTTCATCTTCAGCTTTCTAGCATATGCCTGAAGGTTTTGGGCCAAAAGTGACTGGTATTTGGAACTGTTCATAATTCCCTCCACCTTGAATAAAGCCCCAGTTCTAGCTGAAGAAAAGCAATTCCAAAGCATGATACTGCCACCACCATACTTCACCGTGGGGGTAGTGTTCTTTTGGTGATGTGAAGTGTTATTTTTCCACTAAACATACCTTTTGGAATTGTGGCCAAAAAGTTCAACCTTCATAGGTTCATAGGTTCATACTAGGCTATCTGCCCTAGGGCATTTATAAGCCTAGCCCAGAGTTTTGTGGCTTTCGCCACCCCTTTAGTTTGAAGGATACTATGCCCATTATTTTGTTGTGCCTCTGTCAAGCAGTGACACAGAGGTTATCCCTGGGGTATACCTGCGATCTCCCATCCATTGGTCAAGATTTCTCTTGAACAAGGCCAGCGAGGTGCTCTGCCTCACATGTACCGGGATTTTGTTCCACAGCATAGGGAGTCTCTGGGTGATGAATCTGTCCCTCTAGCACGTCCTATTAATAGCCGTGTTGAGGTTTAAGTCTCTTGCCCTTGTAGTTCTGATGGATTTAGATTTTTTGAGGTGAAGCATGTTCATTAATTCCGGGTTGGACATGGCCTTGTATGTCAGACACAGGTCACCTCTGAGCAGACGGTAAGCGACTGAATAGAGCTGGAGTTCCTTCAGTCGGGCAGCATAAGACATATTTTTGAGACCCTTTATCCTTTTGGTGAGGAACTTTTGGGGCCTTTCCAATTGCTGCAGGTGTCGGGTCAGATACAATTCGAATGGGGCATTGTACTCAATCATTGGTCTGATGAGTGATGAGTACAGGGAGACGATGACCTCCCTTGATCTAGATGTGAATCCCTTCATGATCAGGTGGGCAATGTAGAAGGTCTTCCTAACTACTTTGGCAACATGAGTATCAAACGAAAGGTTACTGTCAACCTGGGTCCCCAGATCCCTGATAACCTCTTCTGTGCTTAGTGGATTGCCACCTATATGGTAACTAGGGGTAACCTTGTTTTTCCCGAAGGGTATGACTATGCATTTTTTGGCGTTTAACTTTAGGCCATGGCTCTGGCACCAGTTATCCGTTTCTATAAGACCCTTCTGAAGGATGTCTGTGTCAGATGGGTTTTCAACTATGGTGCCCAGTTTGCAGTCATCTGCAAACTTTGTCAGCCATAATCCTCCTGTGTTTGCTTGTACTTCTGAAAAGTAGATGCCGAACAAAAGTGGGCCCAGGACTGAGCCCTGTGGGACACCACTTGTGACAGGCTTGGAGTCAGACATGGCGCCAGCAACTCTGACCCTGTGGGTTCTGTCACTTAGCCAGTTTGCAACCCATCTTGTGACGTATGGGTTTACATTTAAGCTGGTGAGTTTTTCAATGATACCCGAGTGGGGTATTGTGTCGAAAGCCTTTGCCAGGTCAAGGTAGGCTGTGTGGACTGCCTTGCCCTCATCAATGGCCTTGGTGACTGTTTCGAAAAAGTCAACCAAGTTTAAAAGGCATGATCTGCCCTTGACAAAGCCAAACTGGGTTGGATCCAAAGTCTGCAAGTCCCCTATGTCTTTATTTATGAGTTCCATTATGATCCTCTCCATGGCTTTGCAGACCAGGCTTGTCAAGCTGATGGGACGGTAGTTTCCGGGGTCGGTGGAGGCACCTCCTTTGTGAAGTGGGACCACCGTTGCCGTACTCCACTCCTTGGGTACGTATCCTGAGGTGAGGCTAAGATTACACAGCTGCCCTAACTGCGGGTTTAATTCCTCATTGAGTTCGTGGAGCACACAACCGGGGACACCATCTGGTCCCATGGATGCTGTGTTTTTCGCCTTGGAGAGAGCAGTTCTCACCTGAGCATTTGAGATGTTTGGGGGACTACAATCCTCTGGTATAGATATCTCTCCTTTTGGGAGAATTTGCACTGAACCTGTCAGCCAGTATGTTGGCAATGTCTGTAGGTTCAGTGATTTTACATCATTTTGAACTAATTCTGAGCATATCTGGGAGTTTCCTCCCAGGTTTCTAACATAGCTAAAAAAGGCCTTATGATTGTCTTTTGAGTCCTTAGCGATTGTTCTCTCAAAATTTGCCTTGGATGCTTTTATGAGAGATCTCAGTTTTTTACTTATAATGATCAAGGGTGTCTTCCTTTTACGGATTTTGCTCTATCTTGTAGTAGCTTCTTCCTTTTGTTGTAAAGCTTGTTTATGGCTGGGGTCCACCAGACTGGACGCTTGCCTTTGGTACAAAGAGTCTTTGTTTTGTTTGGGATTGCCTGATCCATGCAGTCCTGGAGGTGCTGGTAGAAGGCATTTGTAAGTGATTCAGCGGTTTGAGTAATGGTTTCCGCTGGCTCGGGGGCCTTGAAAGAGACCACACCAGTCTTTAGGAGTGTGAAGTCGGCTTTTGAGAAGTTCTTCACTGTGGTCTTTTTTATCTGGGGTGGGGGCGGGATGTGGACTTCCAGTGAGATTAGTTTATGATCTGATCTCACCAATGATGGGTATACTTTTGGTGTTGAACATTGTGACCCCATGTTTGTGATGATGAGATCTAGTATGTTTTCTCCTCTTGTGGGATGGTGACTAGTTGTTCCATGGCATTTGAGTTTATGAACTCTAGGAACCTTTGGGCTAGAGTGGTGGGGCTTGAGTAGTGATCCCAGTCTATATTTGGATAGTTGAAATCACCCAGTATGATGGTGTTTGGAGATATATTTATCCCCTCCAGTGTTTTCAGGAAAGCTGTGTGAGGTTCCTGAGTTTGAGAGGGTGGCCTGTAACAGGCTACAAACTGCAGAGCAGTCTTGCCTATGGTTAATTGCACCTGGATCAAACCATAAAACATTTTCCCACATACTTTTGGGAGACTTGGGTGTATTGTTTTGCAAAATTTAGCTGGGCCTGGATGTTTTTCTGTGTAAGAAAAGGCTTCCATTTTGCAACCCTACCCCATAGCCCAGACATATGTAGAATACAGGAGATTGTTGTCACATGTAGCACACAACCAGTATTTACCAGAAATTCCTGCAGCTACTTCAGTGTTGCTGTAGGTCTCTTGTCAGTCTCCCTGACCAGTTTTTGTCTTGTTTTTTCATCAATTTTGGAGGAAAGTCCAGTTCTTTGCAACATCACTGTTGTCCCATATTTTCTCCACTTAGGGTTTGAGTAAGCATTCTAACCAAATTGAATTCAATGAATTCAATGAATTGATAACATCTTGATAGATACTGGAGACTTTTTGAAGGCATTGGGTGAAGTTACAAGGACTGGTCTTAGCAATGATTTTTACTTAATGGTAACGCTCGATGTTCAGAACCTGTTCACTGTTATTAATAATAATTATGGCATAGCAGCCATAGGTCAACTGCTGAAGGATATGAATGTTACTTGCCAAAAGGTAGAGTTAGTACAAATTATGCTAACCATGGGTCTGGAAAATAACTTATTTTTGGGCTTACAACAGGTTTACAGACAAGCACAGGGTGTTGCCATGGGCACACCCTGTGCTAATACATACGCTAATTTAATACTTTATTTTTGGGAAAAGGAATTCGTTTTTAACAATACGAGATGGATGTCACATATCAGATTATACAAACGATTTGTGGATGACGTCTTTATTTTATGATGGGGGAGTGAGCCTGAGCTGACAGAGTTTATTAGCTATTTACACTCCACTACCACATTTTTTAGATTTACTCATAACACTTCTCAAGCCAGGTTGGACTTTTTAGATGTTTGTATAGAGCAAAGGAAACATCGTTATAAACCCTGGTTGCATCGCAGTGAGGATGACTCTGGTACATCTCATAGTAAGGGTAGTAACAATAATAAACAAAAGGTCATGCTTACTTATAGTAGTAATGTTAAAGATATCAGTGAGATAGTTAGAAAAAATTGGAATGTCTTAGTCAGTGATGATAAGATTAAGCACATAGTAGGTTCACACCCCATTTTTGGATACAGGAAAAATAAGAAATTAAAAGACATCTTATGTGCTGAGAACACTGTCACTAAATCAATGCTCAAAACTCAAGTAGGAAGTGTACCTTGTGGAACATGCAAAGCCTGTACCTATGTTAATAAGGATGTCACTTTTGTACATCCCGTTACTGGTAGAACCTTCCTTATGAAAGCTAGGGCCACTTGTAGAACTAAAGACATAGTCTATTTGGCCAACTGTGGATCTTGCAGCTGCTTTTATGTTGGGAAAACTAACAAAATGTTCAAAGTAAGGATTTTGCAACATCTTTCTGCCATCAGGAATCAAGATGTACACAATGCTCTTCTTAGACACATAGAGCATAATCCTACTCACAATTTCATGTTTAGGGCAATTGCTAATGTTAAACTCAACACTAGAGGGGGTGATATTAAACAACTCACTGAGTTAATAGAGTCAAAGTGGATCATTGAACTAATGGCCCATAGGGCACCTGGCTTGAATGATGTCATACCTATGAGACCAACTTTAAAGAAAAGGCGGGCATTTTACTGATATTCTATTGGTGGGTTTTTATTTAAATTCATGATGTTTTTATTGTACTTTTATCTGAAGAAGGGTCTAGTACCCGAAAGCGCTTATCTTTCTACATTTTATGTGTTCTGTTGGAGAATAAACTTATTTTGGATTTACAGCGGTGTTTCCACCAAGGACTTCTTTGTTTCTTTGCTTGATTTTGTTTTTTGGTTGGAACAAGTCAGCACCGAGCATTTTTTGGATCCTTGAAAATATAGTGAGGTGTTATGGTTGCTGACAACCATTGATACACCTCTGCAAGAACAATTTTCCATGATAAAACTTGGAGGAATCCCAGACGCTCTGCAAGGTGGTACATTATTATCCCTTCTCAACAAAGCAGATGTTTAAATTATAGATGATATCATAGAATCATCTTTTAAAAAAACAATGAAATATAAAAATGTTTTACTGTGTATTCCCATCGGACACACAGAAATGGCAGTATTATATATATCACACAGAATCTATTTTCATGTCCATTTTTTCACAATGAAGATGGCATGCCCAGCTGTTACCAAAAACATAGGCGCATGCTTCTTATACTTTCACATTTTTAACTGTCTGAAATCTACCCAAAAGCAAAATGTTGATGGCCACCTGAACCATTTCATTAAATCATTTTGTTTTATTTCCTCTAATTTTGGAGAAGAAATAATCTTCTCAACCCCAAGTATACATTCTAAGCGTTTACCAATTCTTTTTCAAAAAAGTACCTCTTATTTCATCATCATCATCATCTTTTAATTTGAGCACTAGTACTGATTTTGCTATACATCCAGAAATATCAACTATTTCATTAGTAAAATTTGGTTTTTACCCTTTATCATTTTTTTTCTTTTAATTCATGGCATAAAGACTATACCCCTTATTTGAAATTTAAAAGTTTTTTTTCTCTCTGCATTTAAGATCACTGTGATGACCGTGCCCTGGCCCAGCAATTATGGAGCCTCAATCCTCACCACTAACACCAGGGAGGTCGTCTCCTAGAAGAGGAAAGGATAACTAATACACACAGTAAAGTACAATTTCCCTTATGTGCACACAGAGATCACAGTCACTTTGGGGCTGGTTGCTCCCTTGCTCACCAGGTCCCCAGTAAGACTCCCCACTGGCACAGCTATAGGGTCCAGGTCTCAGCCTAACTGGGCAAGCTAGAACTTCCAGTACCCTCTCTGTCCAACCAGCGCTTCATGTCCCTGGCCAATTAGCTGACACAACACACACACACTTTGAGATAAGTATTTATACAACTTCACAGACACTCCTGGGAAAGGCTGACACAGATTCTCCAGCTGTGCCCCTTTACCCAGATTATACGGTAATAATTACTGCCTCCATCCAGTTAATAATATCAGCTACTAAAAGGCCCTTAAAAGGGTGTCCAATTATTACTGTGCAATATTAATATCCAATGGTAATGTGACTATACAGTCTAAGGCTTATTGGAAGGGCTTAGACAGTAAACTCTATAAATATATAATGTACTGTAAAGCATACTTCATCTCTTCACAAACCAGCCACAGGTAGGAGGTTTTAAAAATATTTAATAATAAATAATTAAAACACAAGACAAAACTACTACACCACAGAGATATCCAAGAGTTCACAGATCACACAGAAACTTAAAAATAATACAGTAGGACAGGTCTTGTTTCAAAGAAAAATACCTAATTAATCTTTACTAGCTTTAACTATTCCTACAAGATATCACAGTGCTAAAAACTTACATGTGAGCATAAGCAGAGTGCGGATAAGTTAGATGACCAGATCAAAATGCTCCCAGGTCTCTTGTGAGAAATAGTATTTAAACATTACTAACAAACATGTCTCTAAGGCCCTCCCAAAATTACATCATTTTTGACACTTTGGTTTTCCTAGTATTCATATTGCATCATCTTAACACCTGGTCTGGGTTCTCAGGCCACAAACTGCATTATTTAGCAATCTAACACCTGCACAGAAACTTACAATACAAGACATTTCACATGTATATGCTAACAGAAACTAAAGCAATAAAAGCATCTTCCACATCTAAATTCTGGTCATAAACTTTAGCCTTAAAACAATGGGCATGAAATCTTTATCCAGCCACTCTCGGGTCGAATTCTAACATGAAAGGATACAACATGCTTCACTGGGCCAGTAGAGTGCAATGTTGTCACATATTTTGCAGTTCCACATTTCACAGTGTTTTCTTACATTTAAAAACACAAGCCTGTATTTTACATTTATTTATACAGTTGATAGAATTATATATTAAATTATATTTGACTAGGCTAGCAGCCTTCGCCCATATCTCCCCAATTGTCACAATCACTTTGGAATGTTTTGCAGACATCTAAACAATTAGAAGCAGTTAAGCCAAGGAGCCTCATTTCATACCTCTCAACTGTCCACATTTTTGCAGAATGTCCAGATTTTCGCCACATAGTCTGTTTTTCCACAAATTGTGGTTTTCTGGCAAATCTTTGAGAACTGAAGTCAGAAAATAATGACAGACATTTGAATTTTAGACTTCATATCTTTTATAAAATTCATGCTAATGCAAAACCTGTTATTCTATCAACTTTCTAAGTCTGGTGGAGTAATATTTCAAAATGTTCCTTATTTTTAGGCCTTTGTTCCCCATTATGTATGGCTTTGTCAAGATTTCTTGCTCTAAAAGGTTGAGAGGTATGCCTCATTTTGATGACTTAGTGATTATTTCCAGTATAGCCTTTGCTAATTCCTGCAATATATCTATATACATCTTCTTCTTCTTCATTCGGCTTTTCCTGGTTAGGGGTCGCCACAGCGGATCATCTGTCCGCTCATGATTGGCAGTGGAGTTTTACCGTGTCAAGTTGCCAGCCCGGCACCCAACCTTCCACAGAAGGCACACACATGCACACACTCACACCTAGGGCTAATTTAGATTGTCCAATCCACCTACTGCACGTCTTTGGGATGTGGGAGGAAACCGGAGCACCCGGAGGAAACCCACGCAACCACAGGGAGGACATGCAAACTCCGCACAGAAGGCACCCCAGCCGAGAATCGAACTGGAGAACCTCTTGCTGTGAGGCAGCAACGCTAACTGCTGCACCACCGTGGCCACCCTGCAATATATCTATATACATACATCCCTTAAAAAAAGGTGAAATATCACATTTTTAATATATGGTTGAATCATTCCACAATATAATTCTTGACTTTGATAATGATTGCAAAATGCTATATGTTTGCTTTTTCAGAAGTGCCTGAAAATCAGCATTAAAAATTAAAAAATATTTTTATTTTATTTTTTTTTTAGTTGTGCCCACTCCAGTGAGAATCATTCTGAAAGCTCTGTAGCACTTCTGTCAGATTTAAGCCAGGACTATGGCATATAGGGATAAAATCCTGACTGTAGCCCAAGTGACCCAGGTTTGATTAGTGGGTTGGACACCCAAGTTGCTGACAGGGAAGGATGGACATGCCCATCCTTATGGGGTTGGGTCTGTACCTGGAGTTTCCTCACGCTTGATCCCTGATGGAAATGGGAGACATAGTGCCCTTAGTGAGGAAAGGTAAAGGCCACTGGCTGAGTCATAGCTGAGGTGGGATGATACTCCAACACAACCGCATTAAATGTGCCCCAATAAGACGTCAGCAGGTAAGCATGCTGAGAAGGAAAAATATTAGGGCATAAAAGAAAAAGCCTCCTAGTGCACGGCATGAGACAGACCTAGGATATATATTGATCTCCCCACCTATCTCAACCCTTACCAGAGCAAGTCTGAGGGAGGTCAGGAGGGATAGGCAGACCCAAAGGATGAGGTGAGGTACTTGGTCCACTAATGGTCAGCTGCTAGAGACAAAAAAATACCACACTTAAATGTCATTGTTTTAATCCATGAGTATTTGGACATGAATCATGATGTCAATAACTGTTAAATAAGCCAAAACCCCTGATTGTGCTCTGAACGACCTGATATATCAACAAAATCAGAATGTCATTGCGTATCAGCATTGTTCACAACTACTCTGTTTCTAATAAAATGCTTCTTTGTATGTTAGTGTGTAGTATAAGCATCTTGTAAAGATAATCTTTTTACTATTTTTAGTAACATCATACAGTAGCTTCTGCACATCTTTTAAACTACTTGACATTTGTGGGTCAAGATATTTTTTTCAGCATATTCCTCATCTAAGTACTATTCCAAATTATAATTTTGTACTAAACTAAAATGCATGACTATTTTCAGTGGTATAACATTTTTATTATGATTTATTCAGTAAGTAGGAAGCCATATTAGCTATGTTTCACAAAAATATACAGAACTTGTCACTATGCTTAATTGAATGAATGAATAAATAAATACAACATACTTTTTAAACTTCACATCAGAAAAAAATGGACTTTCTCATGCTGCATAACCAAAAAAAAATTGGCTGCAAAGTCAAGTGCATGTATATCATTTTTTGTTAGTGCTACTAATACATGTCTCTGTGTAATTTTGTTTAGCTCTTTGTGTATTAAAGGCAGAACATTTTTTTATAGTTTTACTCCCACAGTGTGCATCTTGTTTAATTTCACTCATCACAGTCTGAACAAAACATAGGTGCGGATTCATAAGATAGTGCACTATTTTGTATTCAGTAAGCAGCTCTACATGCTGTGTAGAGCTGGGCAAACACAGTAAACATTGTGGCATGCTAATTATAGCATAAGTAGCTGAATTGTATGCTAATCAACCAATCCAAGATGGAGGAACTATTCAACAAGCTATAAAGCAACTGTGTAGACTTAGTGCTGGCTTTCTCTGCGAATTCCAAAACCTATTGAAACTGAAACTAGGCTACATGAAATGAATATTAGGGGCTGCTGTTGCTCTTATTCATATGTATGTGCAGCAGGCCCATGTCTGTGCTGATGCTGCTGCTAACAGACCATGGCCAAGAAGGAGAAGGGTTTTTAAACTCCATTTAACTTTCCATAATCTGCATGAGGTGGAAATTATAGGGTGCTACAGGGCGGATACAAATACACTACAGAAACTCTGCAACCTCTGGCATCCTCAACTGAGAACAAGGGCAAACCGAGGGGAACCAATACCAGTGGAGACTAAGGTATGTGTAGCATATAGAATTTCAGCTACAGGAACCTACCAGAGACCAAAAGGGGACATGCTGGGGGTGTCACATGTATCAGCATCCAGGATCCTCCATCAATTCCTGAATGCTATGCTGCAACATGCCAGTGAGTACATATATTTTCCCTGTACAGCTAAGGATAGAGGCAGAATTATGGAGGAGTTCTACCCTGTAGCACAGTACCCTGAAGTCCTGGGTGCCATAGACTGTACACATGTAGAAATCAAAGCACCACCCGGGAAACAGAGAAGGGTTTACATAAATAGAAAATGTACCACTCTAGTAACTGCCAGGTCATGTGTAACACTGAAGGAATCATCATGAATGTGTGTGCTATCAACCCAAGCAGTTACCATGACTCACATATCTGGCACAACTCTCAAATGTATGAATTATTTACTAGGGGGATATCCCACAGGGTCATTTCCTGGGGGATGCAGGTTATACACTGGAACTATGGTTGATGATGCCCATCAAAAATGCACACACACCAACTCAAGAACACTGTAATAAGGCACACTGTCAAACAAGAAATATCATAAAATGTGTATTTGGGCTACTGAAGTCACAGTTCTGGTGCCCAGATACATCTGGGGGAGTCCTAATCCCTGTATATGTGCCAAAATATTCACCATGTGTGCCATGTTCCCCAACATTATCCTAAGAAAACAGCTTCAGCAAGAACTGCAAGGGGAAGGGCCACACATCTCACCACCACTGACAAGGCCATCACAGATATACACAGGTGAGGATTCAGAGGGGGAACCAGCAGCCGCTGTGGGTGTAGACAGATGTAGACATGCACAATTTGGCCTTCCACTGGCAAAGAGGCAATGGAGAGCACACACGTTCACCACTTAAGGGGCTAAAACCTTCATCCTATGCACATACGTACAATAACATTAACGACAGTCAACACTCACAACCTTTACTTACCCATGTAATGGCTGTGCACTGCTAGCATCAGACAGAGTTAGCCCTGAACTAAAACTCTTGCAACTGCTGGATTTCCAAGGTACGTGTTGAACTTGAAGTAGAAAAATAAATGTCTAAGAATAAAAATGAATGGCAAATCCTTGCATACTGTTACTTGGTAATGTAAGAAAGTATAAGGTGGGTGATTTTTACAGGAATTACATCAGGATGTGACAGCACTTACTTATGTGAATACGTGTCCTCTATCAACTAATAGGCCTTACATCTGAAATGCACAGATTTTCACTGAATGTCCACATTCATATGAATGACTCATACGTTTGTAATGGCAAATCATTAAAGAGAAAAATTAGAAAATAATGACACACATTTCAGTTTCAGACTTCATATCCCTCAGAACAAACATAAAAATAGTAATGCAAAAAAAAAACCTGTTATTCAATCAACTAAGTTTGTAAGACCACAATGTTTAAAAACTCTCCCCATTTTGGGGCCTTTGTCACTTTTACTTATAGCTAGGTCCAGGTTTGTTGGTCTAAGTATTTGGCAGGGATGTAAAAAAACAGTGTGTACACAAGAAAAAACAAACCAAGAAACAATTAATCTCATGTAGTGCTAGCAAATACGCAAACAATGTGTGAGGAACACGACAGTTTAATATGGCAATGTACAGCAGTGCAGCAATAAAACTCCAATCAACAATAAAACTCCAGTCAAATGCTTTCGTCCATGTAATCTGGACTTCATCAGAGCAAAGTAGAAAAACATCAACTCACTTAAATACTGATGACTAAACTGCTCCACCTACCAATTAAGACACAATCCATCCTAAAGTAGTGAACAATATAAATAATATTAAAACACAAAAAAACTAATGACACTGTGAAAAACCTATAAAACCACAGACTTGTATTTTAAAATAGGCATTAAACTACAACACTAATTGATATCTGGGTTCATAGTGGCATTCAAATGTAATTGCCAATAAAATTCACCCATTTCCAATTTATTTTCCCAATGTCCACCCCTGGAATCCTCTTGCACTATTTGTATGATTCCAAACTGAAAAAAAATCACAGGTAGGGGAGTCCTTTAAATGTCTATACAAGGCATTGTTTTCATTCTTAGTCTAGATAGTGTATAAATGTTCATAAACCCACTTTTGGAAGATCCTTTCAGTTTTTCCAATATAAAAATAATAACATCCTATGCACACTGCTATATAGACTAGACCCGAGACCCACAATTACCTGTAGCAAGTCTCACATTAATAACGGGGTCCCCCCACATTAATGCAATTTCAAAGATGTGTTTGTGGTATCTGCAAGCACCACATCTTCTTGTACCCTTAGAAGTCAGGGTATCTAAGGTTATAGGATGTTCAAGTAGATATTTCATGTTAAAGTCCATTCTATATACAAAGTGGGGGATAGTACCTAAGTTCTTAATAAACTCGTCATTCACCTTAAATAACAACCACTTTTTCTCTACAACTTGGCTCACTTTCCCACTCAATCCACCATACATCAAAACCATTGAATGTACGTATTTCCCCTTGGTAACCTGGCTACAATTATTCTCAAGTGATGTACCCAATAAGGGTAAATACCTTGTCCCCCAACCTTCAAGCACTTGTTCACACAAATGTAGTACAAGTTCCCTAGGGTACCCTCTTTTCAAGAAAAGTTGAAATACAGTCCCCTTTTCTTTCTTACAGACATCTAATTTGGAGCACATTCTGGCTATCCTAACCATTTGCCCTTTAACTATATTTTTCTTAATATGCCCTGGATGGCAACTCCCAAAATCCAAGTAGTCATTTGAAAAAGTTGGCTTTCTATATATTTTGGAACAAAAACACTTTTTAGAAACATCTTTACTTAAAGTAACATCAAAATAATCCACCGCCATCTCTGAATGTCTTCCAGTAAATTAAAAATAATCACAAACACTGTTAATGTAATTAGTGAAATGTTCTTGCCAACCTGGGACTTTCCATAAAGTAAAAACTTCATCCAGGAATCTTAAATAGCAAGACCCATGTTCTTGGTATAAACTCCCCACTATGTATTTCTTCTCCCAGGAGAACATTATCAAATTTGCAAACAATGGGGCACAGCTAGCTCCTATAGCACCCCCTGTATCTGCCGAAAGAATTCTCCCTCAAAAATGAAGTAATTATTGCTCAAAATCACTTCCATAACCAACATTATAAAGTTCAATAAGGATCCCCTTAAATTAGTTATTTCCATTAAGACTTCTTGAAACAGTTCCAAACCTTCCTGATGAGGAATAGAAGTAAAAGGATCCACGACATCTATCGTGGTAAAACAACATCTATCAGAATAATATTCTCCCTTGACTCTTGAAAGAAAATCCCAAGAATCCTTTAAAAGGTGGTCACTATCACTCATTGAGTTCCCCACTACTCTATCAAGAAATATCCCTAAGTGAGTTGATGTTTTTATACTTTGTTCTGATGAAGTCCAGATTACATGGACAAAAAGCGCTTGACTGGAGTTTTATTGTTGATTGGAGTTTTATTGCTGCACTGTTGTATGTTGCTTTATTAAATTGTCGTGTTCCTCACATGTTGTTTGAGTGGTTGCTAGCACTACATGAGATACATTGTTATTTGGCAGGGGTGTACACATTACAAACACCTGTAAGAAAGCGGTACAATTTGAAAAACAGCATTACTATAAGAGGTATACTAAGCACTAAGTCAGCAATACACCCTGAGCATCATACCAAAGACTTAGGTATCCCTGAATCCAAAATTTAGAAAACAAGTATATGGCACAGTGATCATCATTTGCACAAGGTGTTGGGGGGGGGCAGGAGGTCTAGGCTGACACAAAAGGTAGTGAGTGTATGTGAGTAAGTAAGAGAAACAGGCAGACATTTGGATAAAGTATCAAATGGCCACTGAGACAGAATGAGCTTTAAGCCTCACGACTGCCCCATGTAACTGTTATGTGAGTGTGTGTCTGTATGGGCACTGCAGGTGAAATTGGTGTGTCAGTATCTGCAAGAGCACAGCCAAGCAGTGTGCCAGCTCTATATCCTGGTATGTTAAACAGGTGTGAGCTGTGCATGGTAGAGGTACAGCAATACATACACAGTCCTGACACAAACGTCACACATATGGATAAGTTAATATTTCTGTGAAATGTTCATGAGCACTGAAATACAAATGCATGGCTTACCATGTGCAGATGACTCTACACTTGCTAGGAAGGATGGTTCTGGAAGAAGTTATAACAATAACACAGGGGGGGGGGTTGCCCTTTATATGTCCATTAACAGTACATTTAATTGAAACTTGGATGACACGTTCACCCCAAGCCCACATATAATAAACCAGAATGTCTTGTTGACTGTATCAATCTATAATTAGTCCTCCCCCCAAAATAAAATTCTTAAAACAACTTAAGTACTGCTTTCAGTATTTTACTACACAATAAATATTTAAAAATTGACATAGGTAAGCCTACCTGGAAGCTCCTCCTGGGACATACTTGCCCTCCCTGAAACAGCAGCACCAACATCAACCACATGCTGTTGTGCACTTTCCACTGAGGTCTCTGGATCCCTGACACTGGACAGTAACTCCTCATTTGGTGTCAGTGGTGGCTCTGTAGCAGCCCTCCCCCAGTAGCCAGCTGTCCACAGGCTACTGCAGCTGATCTCCTCCAGGCTGATAAAATCATGCCAGTGGCCCTATGACACACATGATCATATGTTTTGCGGCATCCCCTAACAGTGTTCACATTGTTCACTATATGGTTCCAACTTTGCATTCTTCCAGGCATATCCCCAAGTCCTCTCTCAAGGAGAAAGGCACCATGTTGCTGAAATGGTTGGACGATCATGTCATTTTCAGAGTCACTGAAGGGTGGTTTGCAAGGACTGGGATGCTTGGGTGTCATAGTCCTAGGTGACGTAAAGCACAAAATAAGGATACTACACATAAATACCACATAAATAAAAGTCCTGCTTAGATATAACACATATTGTTAGTTTTTCAATGTTATCCACTAGAGAAACAAAAACTTTCTAGATATTCAAATATAGAAAAGGGTTATGTGGTTGTAACATATCACAGTCACACACAAATCAATGTTTGATCCAAAACAATGAGTAACAATAGCAAACCAAACCTCTGTAAAACATTTTGGCTGTGCCAACACAGAAATAGAACTTGGCTGCCCAAACTCCAAAACAACAGGCAAAGTACATTTTTGTATCAAACAAAAGAAAACAAACACATCAGTGAATTTTTATAAGTGCTATCAAACAAACTATCCCAAAAATGTGTACACATTTACCACAGATCATTCATTTTATACAATTGCCAGTCATCTCTACCTGTGGCCAGAACTCCCCTAGAGGTGTCGATCGGCTATACTAGAAGGCTAACACCCCTGTGTCATTGACAACACATGACATTTGCATTTCACTGAAATAACAATAGAAGAGTGTAAAGAGAAACAGCTGAAACATTAACACTTGTGATGAAAGTTAATAAGGCTGTGTATCTGAGAAAGTAAAATCCCCTGACAAAAATGCCTATGCCATCAGTAAACTTCTAAGAAGTGCATATAGATAAAAGTAGCATTTGCTAATGCATTTGTGTGTGTGTGTGTGTGTGTGTGTGTGTGTGTGTGTGTGTGTGTGTGCGCGTGCGTGCGTGTGTATTTCTTCCTAGTGACGTGAGCAAATCCAGTATATAACTGAAAAATGCAATTACACCTTATCATGATCAGTAGTCTGCTGTGCAGATAAATCCAAAGTAATAGCAATCATTTTCTGTGTTATCCACATAAGCAAGTCTCCTCACCTTCAGTTTCCCTAGCTACATGTTTGCTTTTTTTATAGTGTAGATTCAGGCCTGTGGCATGGTGAAGATGCAAATGAGGTTTGAACTCATTAGAATTGCTGAATCCCAAATTCTTGGCTCTGTGTAGCAGATTTAAAATAGTGCAGGCACTGCCTTAGTGTTTGTTGCAAATGGATTGCAACTGTAAATGATTACTGGTAGGGAGAAGGAAAACACAAGAGCAATTCAGACTCCCTTAACTCCAGTGGGTGTGTCAGCCAGGTTAGACTTACAAAGTGTAGAAGTAATTGCATCAAGGTTTTAAATGTTAGTAGGCAGCACACATTTCACAATTTCTGTTCAGTAATATCCATCCACCTCTACATTTGTTGAAAACTTTATATAACTGCCATTTAATATTCTCACACATTTTAAGGACAGTGATATGAAATGCCTTATAGACTGCATGTGTGACATTACTGCTCAGATAAGAGAAGAAGGAACATCATACAAAGATAAGACAGAGCTTCATTTCTGCAAACAATTCTCATAAATGGTTGTGTGATCACTCATTGCACTACATGTGAAATTAATTAACACATGTATAAACAACTCATAAGTGTACAAGTGCCATATGCCTTGTTAATACTGTTGATGATTTTGGACTTGCGTGTATGCACATTGATTTTCATTCCTGCTGCAAAGCTGTTTCTGTGGCAAAGAGAGCAAGACAACCTTGTCGTGTTTTGTAGGTTCATTGCTGTGAGAGTTCAATTCCAGACATTCTTGTGTACTAACATTTATTTTGTACTGTTTTTTATTTTAAATGTGTATTTTTTTAATATACCATTATTTGCATGGTGCACAGCTTAGTGGAAGTACAGGAGATAGATAAATACAATAAATGTCATGCAATGTACTTCTCTGATAACCAGTACATAAACTACATGTGTGAATCGTGTGTGTGTGCGTGTGTAGCACATCTGCTAAACACGGTGATCCACATAGTATATACTCTCTGTAGATGATGGTTCAAGTCACACATTTGTCTTTTAAGGATGAAACCTGAGAAACACTGCTCATACAGATAAAACAAGTTTAACTTTGCTTCTCATGGTTGCATGTTGCTTACTGTCACGCAAACCTGGACTAATGTCCCACATATGAAGCAGACAGAACACCTGCAGACAGAATGCAGACATTCCTGATTTCAAAAAGGATACATTGTTGCATTTTTTTGCTTTCCATCATGGAAACCCACTAAACAGCATTGTGCAGCAGTTAGCAACCTTCTCAACACCTGCAGATCTAGAACACCTGCAGACAACAAGCAGACAGTAGACAACTTCAAAATGGATACAGTTTATCAAATAGGTTGGGCACAGTGCAAACAGAGTAAAAGGTGTTGAGTGGTGGTTAACACACAGAAATGAATAATGAATATGGAAATATCTAACTGTTTTTTAACTATTCTTATGGCAGCAGGTGTAAGTGTAGGCCTGCAATACAGATAATCCTGGATTCTGTCTAATACAGCAAATTCAAATATTTTTACTGCTGTTCCATTTTACTTTATATTAAAATTCACATGAAAAAAATTATTACACACTCTCAGTTTTATTGGTTCCCTATTAAAATCGCGAAGGTCCACTTACCCGAATATGAAAAAGTCGACACATATACATCGAACTGTGAAAACACTGATCATCCTGAAGCGCGAAATATGAAATGTCGAATCGTCATGGTTGGCCCTTCTGCGGTATAACTCCATAAGGTAAGTGTACAATAGTTACGGACCTTAGGGTTAGGGTGTGGGTTAAGGTAAGTGCATAGATAGTAATGTATGTAAAGTTTAGTGTAGGGTTAGAAGTAGGGTTTTGGTTAGTGTATGTATGTGGTTTATTTATTTTGTTTGGGTAGGTAGTATGTAGCGTGCGGTGGGGTTGGACAACTAACGGTTCGAGATTTTGAATTTTGCGTTCGGTGTATTTGCGGCTCACGTAATATGTGTTGATGATTACATATTTGCTGAATAGGACTTTCACTGTTCTAATATAGACCCATTTTATCAAGGGTAGTACACTCAATTTTAATAAACTGATATGAATTATTTGTGCGAGTGAGGGTATTCTGACTAATGTTTCTGTAATCATGATTGTGATCGCTGGCCTTGGATGTTCTTCAGACTTCAATAATAGTCATACACATAGGGATATATAAACCAGGACCTTGTCAGGTCACACACATACATGGCCAACCCCTCAATCTGTCATGTGTATTTATATGTAAATAATGATCATGTCTGAGAAGCACTTCTTCTGTGGCTGTGGCAAGGATGAAAAATTACTGCTGTGGAAGATAATATTTTGTCCCTTATGCATAGGTTTGAATCCCACATTTTAAAAATTAATTTTATCGGTGTGTAAAGCCACACAAAAATGTGGCAGGTCAGAAAATTTATGCCCCCAGTGCATGTCTGCAAAGTTAAATCACATAACAGTTATAGCAGCAAACAACCCTCAAACTAATATCAAGTGTCAGATCAACCTTCCAGTTAACTGCTTTCTTCCCTGTTTCACACTGTTGCTCCCCACTCACATCATGGATGAGTTCAGGACTGCTGACATCCCACAGTTGTGTAAGTATACCAATAAAGAGAATTTATAGTTGATAGAAAGCTGCATATAGGCAAGACTGGTATGCATAATGCTCTTCTTTTATTCTCTTATGTTTATTCCACAGCCAACACAGAGATTATATTGAATAGAGATGCCCATGCTAACATCTAGAGCAACTGAGGGAAGCAAGGGGCATGTATGCAGCACAACGGAACTATTATTTTTAGATAAATTATTTATTTTCTATACAGTTGAAGCAAAGTAAACATGCATATCCTAACTGTAAATGCAAGCATGCATGTTTCAGTCAGTAGCACACGCCAACTGCTGGAGTCAAGTCTAATACTGTAGTCGGACAGTGTAGGTTCAGATGCCACA
Source organism: Protopterus annectens (assembly GCF_019279795.1). Classification (NCBI taxonomy): domain Eukaryota; kingdom Metazoa; phylum Chordata; order Ceratodontiformes; family Protopteridae; genus Protopterus; species Protopterus annectens. Next base: position 768,444,078 of record NC_056737.1, on the reverse strand, counting down.
AGTAAAATATATACTAAAATCTTTTAAGAATATTTTGCATAATTTAATTTCAACACAAGTGGCATAAATATCCTGCTATTAAGTTAATCTGTATAACTGCACCAAACATATGTGCAATATGTGCACATTGCAAGGATTGCTTTGAGCAATCCTTACTTATAGTTTGTAGCTGTTAAGAAATATACTTAAATGTAAAAGTTGAGATAAAATACTTTATTGTGATAATGCATTGTATGTCACATATGAAGGTACTAATTTTACCTCTTTTTTCCCCTCTCACCGCAACTCTTATCTCTATCTTTTTTATTTGTTGTCAAAACGTTTCCATGTCATCCATCTTTGACAAATCACAAAATAATTAACAGTACAGGGAGGTAGGCCAGCCCCCATGCCTCAGCCTGTCCCCACTCCACCGGCTCCTGCACTGACGGCCAACACATCTGAGACCCAACCTGGTATTACTGCCTATGCTGACCCTTCACTACCTGGGCCCTCCACGTCAGGTAGCACTACCCCAGCAGCTAGTGCTGTGGTACCCTCTGGGAGTAGTGGCAGAGGTGGGGATTTTATCACTCACCAGGATATGTCAGGGCTGTTGTGTAGGATCATGCATAGCACCATTGGTGCACACCTATGCCAGATTGAGAGGCTGCTCTCACTTTTGGTCTATAGGAGAAAATGTCAAGCACTCCAACACTCAGTGGAGTAAGGGAACAGTGATGACAGCCCTGCAGGTGAGGACTATATTCTCACTGTCCTTATGTTTGATGGGCATGGGCATCTGTTGCCCCCTGCATAACCCCAATCATGGTTTCCCCCAACCTGTCATGTCCCTCACAGTCCCTGTATCTTGTCTTATTTGTCCTTTTTGCTTGCATCTGCTTCCTCACTTACTTACCTGACCCAGAATACCTACATCCATTACCCAACATTCCTCTCATATTGAAGTAAAAAAAAAAAAAGAAAAGAAAAAGGGAACCTGTCCCAAAAAATATTGTCCCATACATAGCTCTCCACTTTACATACATATCTTCTTGACACACTTGATTCAGTCCAATTGGCTATACAGCATGGCTGTGTTGTTGTTACCCTTTGTTGAGGTGAAAGTCCAAGTTCAGCTATTATTCTGTACATATTTCCATTTTACACTGTTGGAAAAGTGGATAGTAATGGTTCTTTCTTACATCCCTCCTGCACATTCCTATATTGCTTTCCCTTTGCCTGTTTTCCAACCATTTCACCACTTTCCTATCTACCCCATTTTAACACCTTTAATCTGGTCAAAAAATAGAATCATGCATAAGTTAAAAAAAAAAGAAAGCAGTGGAGCCCTTCATTTTTTGGGCTTCGTGTTTGCATGGAGTTTGGCATCACACACCAATGCTGATCAGTGGTAAACTGCTCTTCAGTGGTGCGGTTACCTCTTTGCAATGCAGCTTAAACATGCTGTGCTAAGGTACCACAAGTGAATACTGAATGAAGAATTATTTCATTACATTTTCAATACATATTTAAAATTATTCTTTACACCTGGATTCGAACCTTATATCATCTGGGCTCCAAAGAAAAAGTGTCAATGTATTTACACTTGCTGCACAAAGTCAGCTAAGCAGCAGGTGTGTTTCATACACTCAGTACTCAGAACTCTTGTAATGTTAGCAATGAGTCTTACATTTGCTCGCTGCTTAGCTATGTGCAAACAGGGAAAGCAGTAGAAATGTGTATCTCGCATGCACACTTTGCCATCAATAGCGCAAACCAGATGCTTGACAGTGCACTATGGAAAATGCATAATAGCATCTTTTACTTATATTTACTGTCCATTTAGTCTTCATCCCATGAAAGTACATTTAAAAACACAAAGGGAAGGCACTTTTTAAGAAAAGAATACATATTTATACTGCAGCAATCTGTTACTTCCACCCACGTACTTCACACTTGGTATCACAGTACTTGTTCACAAATAAACCAACTACATTACAGAAATAAATAACAAATGTAACAAATGCTTTCTTATATACCATGCAGAGCTTTATGACAATACACATTCAGATTTTCCAATACTTGTAGTAATGTGGACAGATGTTTGCAAATAGTTTGCAAACCTGTCTTTTTAAGGTATACCTGCACATTGAAAACACAACAGCAAATGCTACACTTTGCACATTCAGTGATGTAGTAATGTGCAAATCATTAATTTCTTGACACTTTTACATGGATAACTATCCATTTCAGACAGGCCTCCCAACATCTTCTGTCAAACATCCAGTGATGATGTCATCCACTATAAATTGTCCTGCAGCCTTGTAAAAGTCAGACATGTGCAGTGGAACTTGCGTTAAATAGTGAGTCTTCTAATCTGTGTACTTAGGTAGGGGTTCTAATCTCACTGCAGTCAACGTGTGTGTGTGTGTGTGTGTGTGTGTGTGTGTGTGTGTGTGTGTGTGTGTGTGTGTGTGTGTGTGTGTGTGTGTGTGTGTGTGTGTGTGTGTGTGTGTGTGTGTGTCTGTGTGTGTGTGTGTGTGTCTGTGTGTGTGTGTGTGTTTTCATTTGGTTGACATTAGAGAGAATTTTACACCAGCATGTGGGACACTGCTGATGTCACCACTGATAACGTGTTTTCTGACACTCTCCAAGTCAGATTTGTTCTGTGGTGCTTGCATTAAATACAAAGGTGTGTAATCAGTGTACTTAGGTAGGGGTTCTGTTCTCACTGTAGTGTACTGGTGTGTGTGTGTGTGTGTGTGTGTGTGTGTGTGCATGTGCACACACCTGGTTGACACTAGAAAGAGCATTTTACGCCAGCATGTAGGACACTGCTATTACCATCTTCTCCTCACCAGTCACTGCTAATGTCATCAATGTGTGTGTGTGTGTGTGTGTGTGTGTGTGTGTGTGTGTGTGTGTGTGTGTGTGTGTGTGTGTGTGTGTGTGTGTGTGTGTGTGTGTGTGTGTGTGTGTGTGTGTGTGTTTACTTGGTTAACATTAAAGTAAGCATTTTACACCAGCTTGTGGGACACTGCTATTACCATCTTCTCCTGACTAGACATTGCTGATGTCATCACTGATAAGGTGTCGTCCAACACAATCCAAGTCAGACTTGTGTTGTGGCACTTGTTTTAAATGTGGCATTCTCAAGTCTGTGTACCTAGGTAGGAGTTCTCTTCTCACTGTAGTCAACTGGTCTGTGTGTGTGTTCACTTGCTTGACATTACAGATAGCATTTTACACAAGCATGTGGTAAACTACTATTATCATCTGTTCCTCACAAGACATTGCTGATGTCATCACTGAAAAGGTGTTGTCCTACACTCTCCAATCAGACTTGTGCTGTGGTGTTTGCATTAAATATGGAGGTCTCTAGACATTGTACTTAGGTAGGGGTTCTGATCTCATTGTAGTCAACTGGTGTGTGTGTATGAGTTTGTGTGTTCACCTGGTTGACATTAGAGCGAGCATTTTATACCAGCATGTGGGACACTACTATTATCATCTTCTTATCACCAGTCACTGCTGATGTCATTACTTATAAGGTGTTGTCCGACACAATCCAAGTCAGGCTTGTGCTGTGGCACTTATGCTAAAATCTGAGGACTCTAGTCAGTGTACTTATATAGGTGGGGGTTCTCTTCTCACTGTAGTCAACTTGTGTGTGTTCACTTGGTTGATATTAGAGAGAGCATTTTACATGAGCATGTGGGACACTGCTATTACCATCTGCTCTTAACCAGACACTGTTGATGGCATCACTGATGAGGTATTGTCCAACACTCTCCAAGTCAGAATTGTGCTGTGGTGCTTGCATTAAATATGGAGGTCTCTAGTCAGTGTACTTAGATAGGTAGGGGTTCTATTCTCACTGCAGTGTGTGTGTGTGTGTGTGTGTGTGTGTGTGTGTGTGTGTGTGTGTGTGTGTGTGTGTGTGTTCACTTGGTTGACATTAGAGTGAGCATTGTACACCACCATGTGGGATACTGCTATTACCATCTTCCTTTCAACAGACTCTGCTGATGTCATCAGCTACAGCTGTCTCTCAAGCATGTTCTGTTAATATCACAGGCTAGGCTAAGATTCCTAGAGTGAGTGGCTTTTGTGCATTAGATCTGTGGATATGCAGCATTTCCACCAGGCCAGGATCAGAGACTGGCCTGTAAGCCAGGAACAAGTCACCTCTCAGCAGCCTATACAAGACAGAGTACAGTGACAGTGCTTTCAGCGTATCCACAAACATTATGGCATGGTTTGTAGGCCCTGTATTTTCATGTTGAGAAACATTTGTGGTCTCTCCAGCTTTTGCAAGTATCGAGTGAGGTACATGTAAAAGAGAGCATTGTACACTATTAGTGGTATGAGTGTTGAATACAGTGGTGTTATAACATCCTCAGATCTGGATGCAATGCCCTAACTTATAAGGTACACAATGTAGAAGGCTTTCCTTACCCCTGTGGAAACATGGTGGTTGAACTTCATATTGCCATTTACCTGTGTTCCCAAGTCTCTCACCACTGGGTTTGAGCCTGGGGGGTATTGATACAGTAATTAGTGGGGAATTCCACTTTGCAAAAGGCAATAATAGTAACACTTTTTTACATATAGTTTTAGAATCTGTGGCTTGGGCACCAATCATTTGTCTGTGTTAGCCCCTCCTGCAATATGTTAGCATCATTGGGGGACTCAACAAGTTGCAATCATCAGCAAACTTGGTAAGTCTAAGGCCATCTAATTTAACCTGGACTTCTGAGAAATAGATTCCAAACAGTAAAAGGCCCAGCAGAGATCCTTATGGTATGCCACTGGTGACGGCTCTACTGGTAGAGTCACCAACTTTGACAGTATGTGTTCTGCCGATGAGCCAATTGGCTAATCATCTAGAGATGTAGGGGTTAATCTCCACCTGAGTGGCGGATTGTGTCAAAACCCTTGGCCAGATCAAGATAGATGGCATTCACTGTCTTACCTTCATCCAGGGCTTTGGTGACTTTCTAAAATAAGTCTACTAGGTTTACTAAACATGATCTACCCATAACGAAGCCAAATTGGGTTGGATCTACAATTTGAAAGGCACCTGTGCCCTTGTTGATAAGGTCCATGATGATTATTTCCATGGCCTTGCAGATGAGACTGGTTAGACTTATACGTCTATAGTTCTCAGGGTCAGTTGATGCCCCCCCCCCCATGTGCAAGGGGATTACTGCTGCTGATGTCCACTCCACTGGAACAAAGTCAGTTCTCAGGCTATGGTTAAAGAAGACACTATTCAAGTCAGCTAGGTCCTGTTTTAGATTTCTTAGTAAGCAACCTGGTATGTTATCTGGTACCACTGAGGCTGTATTTTTGGCCTATGAAAGTGCAGATATGACCTGATGTCTAGAAATACTAGAGAGAGGACTGGTGTCAGGTATGCTTTGGGGTATTGCCAGTGGGTTGACGTTTGCATCAAATCTGTCAGCTAACAGGTTGGCAAAATCCTCTAGTGCAGCTTCATGTTTATACTGCTAGCAATAGCCAGCAGAACTTTGTGCTTGTCTCCAGTGAATGTTGTTACATCAGAACTTTTTTTTTCTTTGACATTTTGTTGATTTGGACTGACACCAGAAGCTAAGCCAATTGTTGAAGTCCATCATCTGTTGTTTATATTGTGGCATCATCCTGGGTGAAGGTAGAATACTGCTCAGGGCTAGGGTCATACATGTCTGGGACACATAATGCGAGTGTTCAGTCATGTGTCTCTTCATATAGTCCAGAGAGATACTGCTCAAGTAATTCACCCCAATATGAACTATGACAGAGTCATCTCGATACTTGTTGAGTGACGTGAATGACATGGTATGATACACTTGAATGTATATTGTTCCCGTATTAGGACATATGTTGTAGGTTGTAGTGGAGCAGATCAACTATTGACACAATTCACATTCCACCACCACAGTGACAATTGCAGCATGGCATAGGTGTGCAAGTGTCTACATACCATCATTAAATGCTCTGTGACACATATCAATAAAATTTCATATTGATTACATGGTTACATAAGTCGTCTCATCCACATGCTTTTAATGTGTGATATATACAACAGTGTATCACATGTTTTGATACAATTGCAATCTTGGGTAATTCATTGTACATGCAGTTGTGTTGCTAGAAGAAGGATTATTGAGGGGGTCTGCTACACCATTGTGTGACTATTCGCATTTCTGTCCATAAATTTTCTGCATGAACTCTAAACAATTCATCTGTAATGTGTCCTGATATGGCATCAGGCTGCTCAAACACAGCTTGCCCATGAAACACATACAGGCATATGTTGTGCAATTGATGCATGTACATCACATTATTACAGTTGTATGACTATGTGCATGGTACCAGTGTGTGGAATGTGATGAATGACCACAGTTGTATGTGTAGGTCTTTTCACAAATCATGTATTCCAATACAATTGAAATGATAAATGGAATGCACAACTAAGCACAGATATGCATGTGGATGCCACCAGACATACCCAACTGGAGTGAATAGACACTCTGCTAGCTGACTGTTTCAGATTTCATCCCCCCCCACCACCACCACTGTCCATCATCCAAAGTATACATGCAAACCTTACTTGGTGTCTATGCTAAGGAGGGCAACATATCTGTGCATTCTGCATGGCTAATAACACAGAATCAAGGGGCCATGAAAATATCACAGATTGCCTATAGCATGACTGAGAACAGGGACCTAAAAGACACGGTTGGATCCATACTTCAGTACACCCACAAGACGGAATATGTTTGCATAGAAGGGTGTACATCAACATGCATCTATCTGACTGGGGGTACAGAACCTAGTGCATGCATGTATAGACACATGCTGACTCTCCTCATCTGTGCAGTAGACCATGCCATTATGGATCTTTGCTAACTGTACACTGGTAATATCCCACTGTTGTATGAAAGACGTGTGATTTGTTCATCCATGTCTGTTACATCTGTTAGATGTCTTCAAGAAGGTCAACAAGGGCATGCATGATGACAACACTATCATCTTGCGGAACTTCACTAGGCCAAGGCATTTGACACAAATTCATACTGAGGTATCATTATTACACTGTCACAAGTGACCATAAACATCTGTATTACCAAGTGAGTAGACCACTGGATCACATGTGACATTTAATATGTTGAAATATGTGAAGTAACCTATATCTAGAGTCCAGTGATCAGGTCTGTACCTCAGGGATCTGTGCTAGGCCCTTTCCTGCCAATTATTTAAGTTACAGACATCAAAAATGACAAACATTTTGTGTCCAGACAGCTGCCTGGAGGACTGCAGATTGTGTACAATCAATGAATCCAACTGTGATATTAGTGTAATACAGATAGTATCAACAAACACAAAAGATTGCTGCCTCAGCCATGAACACACATGAGGTGAAACAAAATCATGGTGGGATTTCTTGCATTATAAAAGCAAGCCCACAACGCAATGATAACATAGACAGCACACTCCTATGAGCAGACCAAGTGGTATGTGACCTGTGTACTCAGGTAGATGGTATGCTTAACATCAACCAGCATATGCCCACAGTGGTAATTACTTGAATGTAACACAACTCCTGAATATGTGTAGAAAGTCCACATCAAAGGCCATTATACTTCCAGAGTTTGCAGCCTTCATCACACCAATAACTGAGTATATTCACCCTTTTTCATGTACCTCCCTACACATCTTCCAGGGTTGCATAACTCGCGTCTATATCAGAAGATCGAACGCTAAAAATAGTGAACGCTCTTCTATCGAACTTAAAAAACACAAAACCTTAAAATTTTGAAGGAATAGATCAGTGAATTTTTTTCCCCAGGGAAAAAATTTGCTGATCCAAAAAAAAATGTACAGGCAAAATAAAGTGGGGGGCTGTGCCCCCACACCCCCCAACTTAAATATACAAACTCCAAGATCACACCACAGTGGAGAAAACACCAAAGTCCAGAGAATGGCCCATCGATTTTTTTCCCAGGGAAAAAAATCGATGTTCCATGCCTTTGACATTTTCAGGTTTCGAGTTTTAAAGTTCAATATAAGACCATTCACTCTTCTGATAGGAACCCGGGTATCTCAAGTGTACCACATTTGCCACAGTGAGCTCTCACACATCTTATTCGCTATACCCAAGTATTCTTTTTGTTGCAGAAACATTATTGTCTGATGGTGAGGAACCCCCGTCAAGGTGTTATACCAGATGCATGTGTGCTACCTGTTGCAGTGATGCACTCAGTATGTACATAGCTGTTTGGCAACATTAATGACATTGGTTACATTCATGACCGTGTGGATTGTGCATATATATGCCATGAACATGTCAACTAGCCTGGATTGATCATAATTTCACACACAGGTTTAGCAGTGTCCCTCCTAACACCTCCAGCAGATGGTACAGTGATGGTGTACCTGATTCCCCTCATAGATTGCTGTCAACTCTTGATAGTTGTACAAGTGTGTTCATGCAGAAGTATCTATGATCACTCAGAATCTCATCTTATGTCAGAGACATGGGATTACTGTTGTATTATCCATGATTGTGTGTGCTTCTATTTACTGTTGTCCATGAACCTGTAACTATGTGTCCCACTTGGTTGAGACCCCTGCTGACATTACAGTCATATTCAGGCAACTCATTTTGTATAACTTCACAGCATGCACCTAACCCCTGTTGTATGTAACATCCCTGATGTATGTCCTCTCCATTGCTCATGTCAGGATGCTTATACCACAAAGAAATTTTCTCCATTGATATGTCACATAATATACATTCACAGTGCAGTCGGTACAGTATCATGTCGATATTTGATTAGGGTTCCTGCTACAACTGTCTTCATTGACATGTCCTCATCTGCTGTACATTGACATGTTTCTCCTGTCCTCTCTCCATGTTCATTCCAACAATTCATCTGTGTGCACCTATTGAATACACATACTTCCCCCTTTTTATTTATTTATTTTTTTTAATGGAAGTCGATGTACCGTTATGGATCATTTACACAATTTTTGTTCAGTATGCCTGACACAGGTTTCCACAATAGTCTGTACTGTATATACTTTCATTTAATGTGTTGGAACTATATACATTGCTTTATCAATAACCCTGGTAATTATTGCACTATTCCGCGTAAACACAAAGACCTAGTTTACCTGTAGGTAAACAGGTTTACATGTCTGCTGCTGTCTGTGTTGCTTTACATGGTTTCCTGGCCAGCAACACTGTTGTTAGCCACAAAACTGCCCTTATTTACATTTAAATGCAGCATGTGGCATGAATATGTAATTAGTGCCGCTGCTCACCATGCAAACATGTAAGCTCCATGCAGACTTAGCGCTAAGCCTACACATAGTTTATTGAATTCCCAGGATATTTTTTGATAGTGTGGTTTATTATGCAGCATTTGGAGGACATTGTCAGTAATCTACACCTCTGTCATATTCATTAAAAGGTTTACAATTTGCTTGCTTTTCAATAATTCTTTAATAAATTACCAACAGGTTACCTATTCTGATAGTTCTCACAGTATCCCTAATCAGAACTTCCCATGTCATACAGGAATATGCAATATGGATTAGGGATTTCTTACTGTACATGGTTTCTAAAATATATTTTATCACTGCCTGGTGTAACAACATTTTTAGTGACTGTCTGCACTGTAGTACTTTTGTATGTAAATGTGATCAAGCTCCTTCAAGATGCATGACAATATTAAAATCCACTAAAGTGTCGTCTCTATCTTGGACTGTGTCAAAACATGATGCGGTTCACCAAAGTTTACAAGCTGTTGCTTCAGACAGCTTTATATGTTGCAGCTGCAGGCAGTTGTGTAGCTCTGGAAATACCCTGCCCGGTAGCCTTCATCTGAGTTGTATAAACGGTTGTGTCTTCTCTGAGACACAGAATCAGTTCTGCATTCCTCACAGTTTACAGTCTTGTCATCAATTCTTACAGTAACTGTATGAGAATGCCTTTTACCAATTCCATCATGATAATCCTTCCTGGTGGCACTATGCCAGACATTGTAGCTATACTAAGGTGTGCATTCAAGTATTTTGCAAATCTGTACATATTTTTCTGTCTCAGGTCTTCATTGTTATTATAAATTTGATCAGCATGTAAAGTGGTCAATCAATTCATCTGTGTCACAAATTGTACCATCTTCAGTTAGTGATGTCACCTCACATAGGGTAGAGGACATGCCACAGCTCATTAGGTTGATCTACATAAGGCTGGAAGCTTGCAAAGCAGCTCATATGCTGGAGATAGAGTGCACTATGCTGTCAAAACCAGGAATTAATATGGGAGATGGGATACCACAGCAAGGTGGTCATGATTTATGGAAAAGACAGGAATGCCCTAATGGGGATGCAGGTCAATAAAGAATTGGGGAGAGAAGATAAAAATGGGAAAAATGCCTTGCAGTGAATAAATAAACAGCAAAAATCAATTACAGGTAACTAGAGCCAAGAACTCTGCTGGAGAAGCACTCTTTTCCAGCTCAATAGCCAAATTATGGAACACCCTCCTCCCCACAATAACCTCCGTACCATCATGCACCCAACTTCAAAGTTTTACGTAAAGGTCACCTAAAAAATGCTGGCTATGTCCTGGCTATGATACTTGTACGCCTATCTATTTATTATACTGCTGTAATTTCTTACTGTAACAATGTTAATAACGGATATTTACTTCGTAGAATACATGCCATCTTGGATGGCACAAATGCTATGTGTCTACTGCATGTACTATGTTCTTCATCAGGAACTGTGTTTGTAATAATGTTACTTGTGGAGCTTTTCTCTCCGGGCTTCTGCTGAAAAAGGACCTGCGTCCAGTCTGACTTTCCCGGTCAACAAATGTAAATAAATAAATAAATATGGATTTGTGGAAGTGATAATGTAAACTGGAGCAAAGTGAAATCAGAGGTGAAAATGGATGAATATGTGAGGGGGTAAATCTTCCACAATGGAAATTTGGGAATGGGATTTCAACATCCATAATATTTTATGAAATGGACCTTTTGGAATAGGATTTCTGGTTAAAATTCACATGGGGATGAGATTTCTGGGCATCAAATGTTTTGAAATTTTATATACAGTTACTACTTTCCTCTATACAAACAAGCATTGAACCCAAAATCTGGAATGTGGCATTTATTCACAGAGAAGTCACAGACAAGCTAGAGGTAGTCCATGTGAGTCAATTAACATAAATTAGGATATCTGACTAGTCAGCGATCAATTTCTGTAGGACCCTGTTTAATAGAAATACTTTAGTAGCTTGATTACTGCATTAAGACAAAGGTTGTAGCAGTGTCAGTGGTGGTGGAATTTTTTGGCTGTAAAGTTTCAGAAATTTATAAAATGAATTAAACACTCACTTGCTTAACCAAAGCATTCAAGAAAATTTCATAACTGCCATTTGGGCTGCTCATATTTGTAACAATGCTGACCACAAAACTAAAACTTTACTTAGTTTAAACAAAATTAACTTGTCACCATGCAGTACTGCTTTTGGAATTCACCCCAAATTAAATGCAATGTGAAAAAAAAGAAGAAATTTGTAGCAACAGGATAAACATATCCATTAAGCTTATTGTCTCAAAACATCCTTACTTGTGAATTGATACAGGTTTTGGTATCATCCATAAAGCAAAAGACAGGGAAATATTGAAGAATAGATGGACATACACATAGTGGATGGACAGCTAAGGTGGCATATCCAAAAGAATCACTACTGACCAGAAACATCATACTGTTTGACAGTTTTGGCAATAACTTGCATCTTTTTATGTTGTTGCCTATATATTAGTTTCTGCCAGATTTGAATATGACAGTAACTTTAATGTGCATTTGTCACTTACAGAAGCACCTTTACTTTATGATTAATTTCACTTCCACTTATACTGTACCTGATAAAGTTGCAAGTGATTTTGCAAAAACAACACAATAAAAAAGAAGTTACAGTATGCTGTTTGATGTTTCAGTTTCAATATTTAGTCATTTAGTCATTTTTGGTGTAATCATATCCACAGCAGGATGTAATAGTAAGTATTGGGCAGTGATTTACATACATCTGTAAAACATTGCGGGTAAGCAAAAAAAAAAATACTTCTTTAGAAGATCATCTTTTTAATTATGTATTTTTGCCTATGTCTTAAGTGATAATTTCATAATTTAATTTAATAACTGTTAAAAAATAATCAGGTTTCCCCCAAGCAAAATTATTAGAGCCCTGCAGAATTACTGAAATTTTCATAACTACAGGAAAAATTAAAGGAGTCAAGAACCCCCATAAATTAACAGATTTGGGGGCCTTGCCAACACTAACAAAGATTAACATTGACCAAATATCTCTGCAGGTTTAACAAAATCTAATAGCTCATCTCAACCTTCAATAGGATGCCAGCATGTAGGGTGTAAGGTCCATAACACATTCAGTATAAGCTTGCCTCTGTGAGCAGTAGTGATGGCTTTTAAGGTTGCTGATCTCCTGTGGGAGACCTATCATAACCAGCCCATGGGGAAGGCTGGCAACCCTGGCCTAGAGGGGTTAATCACCTAGGTGAATTGTTGAAACTAGTGCCCATGGACTGGTGTGAGATGAACCTTTGAGGAGCCATGCTGCAGCAGAGGTATGTACTACTCCTACCTAGATGGTGAATATTGCAATTGAAAACAATATTATACAGAATTTAATTTTTTTAAGAGTTGCCATATTATTAAGCAGTCTGTATTGATTTATATCTAATGCCACCTAAAGAACTGCTTAGACAAGATCTGTGGGGTTTAATTAATAAAACAAAATATTGTCAATTAGTAGTCACGTGAGATGTAATATGAAGAAGATGGACCTTATGAGCATTTCAAGAAATGTAAATAACTACAACAGTACCAAGTAGAAGTGAATTTAATTGTTTTGTTGAATAATGCCTGCTAGGTTTCTAGAAAACATTAAAATATAAGTAGTCAATAGTGACTACATGGTTCACTGGTACCTAAAACTGGCTATGATTTGTAGCACTATTTATACAGACATACCCCAAGACCCTGATATGTGGCCAGTCATTTTGTCTCTATTTATTAACTGAGTGCCCTTAGACACCCTGACATCCATCCCCTGCTGTATGCAGATGATTATCTGAATATTTTACTGCCACCACTCCAATTAAAATGGAGCTGAAACATTGCCAGCTCAGTAACAAGAGACAGAACCCTAAATGTGGTTCAGATGGGCTGGGTTCAGTTAGAGTCTCAAACACAGAAGAGGTGAGATGAACAGAGGAAGGCTGAGAAGGGGAATTATCCAATGCCAACTCATCATCCTAGGGGAGGAGTTGATTCTCGTCCTTCTGTGGCCACTACACTTTTGGGTTAAATGATAGGTGTACTTTCCATGCAAGAAGGCAGGGGCATGGGAGCATAAACCTGTTAAGGACAGCATTACTCTTTAGTTGAGCATAGCAGGAGTGCAGAAACACACACATATGCATAAGGTAGGCAGTTAGGGAAGATAAAATGTCCTAATGGTCCATGATCTCTATCACTTTCCACTAGAGCCGGGTGTCCTTAAATGCTTGCAATAGGGAGAATGAATGGATTAATAGGGTATCTGGGGGCCAAAAAGAATAAATTAAAAAAAGAAAGCTACATTATTACATGTCTGCTCTGACCATGTGTTTTTTTCTACCAGACAGTTGCATATGAATGCTATTAAGACCAAATGCATGCTTGGCTTGGCATACTCCTAAACTAACACTGTTACCCTCAGTCTGGGGTATACAAGGCCATGTAGGCACTACCCTGGTGAATAAAACTTGCTTCAACAATCTTGGACTTTGGGTGATTGTTAGTTTCTCCTTTGAGGACATATTATTCATTCAAGTAAAAATCAAATTCAGTAAACAGTTAAGAAGTTGTTGGATATTTTCCATATTCCTTTGTGCTGAATGTTACAGATGTATTTGTGCTGAAGTGTACACTGCCACTATTACTGAATGTTATAGCAATGTTTCTGCTGAGGTGCACACTGCCACTAATACTGAATGTTATAGCAATGTTTCTGCTGAGGTATACACTGCCACTAATACTGAATGGTATAGCAGTGTTTCTGCTGAGGTGTACACTGCCACTAATACTGAATGTTATAGCAATGTTTCTGCTGAGGTGTACACTGCCACTAATACTGAATGTTATAGCAATGTTTCTGCTGAGGTGTACACTGCCACTAATACTGAATGTTATAGCAATGTTTCTGCTGAGGTGTACACTGCCACTAATACTGAATGTTATAGCAATGTTTCTGCTGAGGTGTACACTGCCACTAATACTGAATGTTATAGCAATGTTTCTGCTGAGGTGTACACTGCCACTAATACTGAATGTTATAGCAATGTTTCTGCTGAGGTGTACACTGCCATTAATAAAACTGTAAATATGCCATATTCTGAAGATGAGTTGCTGCTGATATTATTTGCCTTCCACAAAATAATGCACAATTTACAAATACTGTCTAATAGAGTTCTTAGACTTAAACATTTTGTCCCCAGAAGACAGTATCATTATTACACCATTCAAAGGGTGAGTCAATTAATAATCAGAGAAATATTCTGCTGGAATAGGAGCCATGTATTCCTGGGTTAGGTGAGGCTAGAAGATTATTTCCTGCCTGGGAACTCCAATTAGCCCTCCACTCCTAGGCAAGAGTCAGGCAGCAGGGAACAGGCCAGCTTCCTGGTTCAGGAGGTGGTCTACCCTCTCCCCTTGAGAGCACACTCTTCTACTTCAGTGGCTCCTTCAGGACTTCACTTGTTGCCTTCCAAGGGGAAGTGTGCTTCCACATGACAATTTCCCCTCTGCTGAATAGTGCAAGTGCATTGATGGCAGTGCGGGCTCAGCTGGTTCTGAAATCCACTAGGTGAACACCTAGTGTACCTACTAGATGTCATCCATGTGGTGAACTATAGCCACCTCCTTCCTCCCCCCCCCCTCCAAGATGGCCAAGCTGGCAATGACCACTCATTCCCATCCTCCCTGGCTCATACAGGCATCCAAGCTGCTGATCAAACCCTTTTTATCTGTGGCATAGTCAGGGCTTAATTAATCTATGCCATGGAGCTGGCTTGGAAAACTCTTACATTTTTAACCTTTCATGTATGAAACAACAGTAGCCAGCAGTTGAAGTGTAAGGAGACATTGAAACGATAAATTTAAGGTGTAGAACCATAAAACTTTATTAGTCACAGACCGGTTTCGGCATATCTATGCCTTCTTCAGTGTGAATAAATGGACATACTTAATAATTTGTGACATACAAATTTAAAGACAACCTCCACCAATAGGAACATAGTATGTTCCAATAACTTCATAAATATTCATGAACCCATAGAGAATATGAGATCTAACAATAAAATGAATATAATAATATATGTAAAGGATCCCAAACAAGTTACAATCACTAGATAATAACCTAATGATATATGTTAGAGATGTTGATATACCAATAAATCAATAATCAGCAAAAATTTAATAAATGAAAAATAATATATGTATACATGATTGTATGCCCTAATAAGCATATACAATATAACATAATACTATTATAAATACTTATAATAGAAATTAATGAAAACAAAAATTAATAAAAAACAATATTAATGAACCTTGAGAGAAAGTGTATGTAAACCCCAGGTTCCAAACACAACAAAATATATTGTATATATACCACATCATATGATCACTTATAAATGGTCATTCAGGCCCAGAGAAAATAGTGCACCCAGTGTAATAATCCAATATCTTTCTTTATAATTTAATATGCTGTGCCACCCTTGGGTATTGCTTCTGTCACCTAATATTCTATCGATTATCATAAAGGAGAACTTAGCATTACTGTGTTTTAACACATGTTGATATAATGCACTGGTTTCCTTTTTGGTCTTAATATCACTACGATGTTCATTAATATGGGTTCTAAGTGGTCTGGAAGTCTGGCCCACATAAAAGGCCGAACACCTACAACTGACCAAATAGATAACCCAATTGCTACTACAGTTCCCAAAGACCTTACATTCAAAAACTTTGCTAGTATTCTGACTGGAAAATTGTTTTGATTTATAGACCTGTTTACAGGAACTACAGTGGCCACATGGAAAAGTACCAACCAATTCATCACCAGACATAGTTAGTTGTTTGTGAATGGCCCCACCACTCTCAGTATGTTTAAAGTGAGAAAATAGGGACCCCAACGTCTTACCGCTCCGATATGTAAACTTGCATTCCGAATCCAAAATGGTTCTAAGATAATTGTTAGCCAAAAGAATATTCCAATGTCTGTTAATGATCGCCCTAAATTCTGCCAAAGGTGGTAATGAAACTTATAGTGGACCCCGAAGATGCCTGATCTCGTTTTTTATATTTAAGTAGGGAGTCCCTGTCCATGTTGTTGGCAGCTTCCCAAGCCCTATAGATATCCTGATGTTTGTATCCCCTATGGACAAACCTCTGATATAACTCCTAACTTGCTCTTTGATAATCAGGTTGTGAGGAACTTATACATTTAATGCGCATAAACTGTGACCTAGGGATGTTCCTGATGGTGTGGCGTGGATGCATACTTGAGGCATGTAATAAGGTGTTATATTGGGGATATTTACAGTATACGCTAGTACTTACTGTATGATCTTTATTTCTGGTAACAGTAACATCCAAAAAGTTGATGGAATCCAAATTATATGTGACTGTAAATTCAATCCCCCAAATATTATCATTTAGATATTCAACAAACTCCTGTAAATATCCAGCATCAGCATGCCACACCATCCAACAGTCATCCAAGTATCTGCGCCATATATCAATCTCAACCTGATAGATGTTATGAGATGAATCATAAATCATACATTCTTCTAGGAAAGCCATGAATAAATCAGCATAAAGAGGAGCAAAAGAAGCCCCCATGGCATCCCACGAAGCTGCCAATAACATTGTCCTTGAAAATAGAAAACATTTTTAGTCAGGACATGTTCTGTAAGGCAGATGAGCAAGGTGTTGATGCCCGGGGAATACAAATTCGCCTTCTCCAACCAATGTTGTAGGGCTTGTAGACCCGCCCAATGCGGGATACTAGTATAGAGAGATTTAACATCTAGCGAACACATGAGCCACCCAGGTTCAAGTTGTGTGTCCTGAATGATGTGAAGAAATTGCATGGTATCTTGTAGCCTGGCCCTAACAAAACCCAAAATTTATAGTTTTAATGTCTCCTTACACTTCAACTGCTGGCTACTGTTGTTTCATACGTGGTACTTTCCAGCCATACAGTACCTACTTGCAGGGCATTTCGTTTCAGATTTGACTCATTGGGCCATGCTGTAGGACGCGTGTTTTGGAGCAACTGTTTTTATTGTCTATTGATGAATCCTCTCTCGAAGACTTTCCCCTTTATCGTTTTGGACTAAATGGACATTTTTTGTGATATTTATCACTTTTGGTACTGTTCTTTGGATCTCTAAACAGGTTTTTGGTCTTCGATTATATGTTTGGAGTGCAACGAAGATGTGGGCCTGCCATTTCTTTCGGATTACACCATTACATCAGTAACTTTCTGGTAATACAGTATTTACTTTTATAGCGAGTGTTTCCATCGAAACAATTGGTGACCAATTTGTGTGGTTATGGTTATTTCGTGCAAGGAGAGGAACATTCACGAATATACCTTATGAGCACAAGCTTGCTTTGGACAAGTAGTATTTCTGGAGTGCTACGAATATTTGGGCATGTCATTTACCTTGGGCTATACTATTACATGCGGAACTTTCTGGTAATACAGCGTTCACGTTTATTGCATGTTTTCCAAGCGATATTATTGGGTGACAATTTAGAATTGTGTGACTGTGGTTTCATTGTGTGAGGAGAGCAACATTTAATTAATACTTTTTATGGGCATAAATGCTTGGTGACAACTAGTAGTCCTTTTTTCAAGGCTTGATTATATCGCAGTGGTGGACTTATTTTTCCAACGGAAACCTTGCTCTGTTTTACGTGTCATTTACATTTGGAGGTTCCAGCATGTTGGACATTGTTTTTGGCACTGAATAATTCAGATGAATACATTCCTCCATTCCTCGTGGGTGATATTGATGAATATTCCAGGTTTTCTTACCTGTTTCATTGACTGGTTTCTGTTTTATAGTGTGGTGGGCCAAATCAATAAATGTGTGTCTATGGTTGAATCTCTTATCAATGCATTGTTGTTGGTTAACATCTGCCCATCTATTATATAATTTCCATGTTATTAACACCTTATAACATCTTTGATATTATATATCCAACATATTATATATTTAAGGACAGGATTGGTCAACGTGCAGGGTATTTTGTTTCAGATTTGACTCATTGGGCCATGTCATAGGATGCGTGTTTTGGAACAACTGTTTTCATTTATTTCATTTTTATTCGTTGCTGGTTAACATCTGCCTTTTTGTTATATAATTTCCATGTTATTAATATTTTACAATATATTTGATATTATATATCCAACATATTGTATATATAAGGACAGGATTGGTCAATATTGTTAGCACGAATCCCACTAGGCACTGAGGCACAGAACCCTCCGTTTAATGACACCAAACAGTACTGTAGATAGGATCACTACAGCTCCAAACTATCGAACACCAGATGGACGAGCAGGAAAGGTTAAAAAGTTCTTTTATTGCACACAACAAGAAAACCATCCAAGTAACCACTCCAAGTAACCACAAGCGCTTTCGCCTGTTCTTAACAGGCTTTTTCAAGTGTATTAGGTTGCTGCTTCATTCAAAATTTAAACCAAACCAACCCTGCTCATGTGATTGAATTAATTGCATAATTGTCATCAATTGATTGATACAAAATATTTAAAAATACATACCCTAAAACCTGTAATTCTTTTTTCAAAACATAAAAACTGCAACTTTACTATCAAGTTTTTCTGTAGTTTGCATATCAAAAAAAAGTAATAAATATATATGTAACTGAACTTTCAAAACCTAAAAATATAACTTAATACTTTATGTAAACTTGTTGTGTAAAAAGTAAGTTACAAAAATTTTTGTTGAAAAGGATTGGTCAACGTGCAGGGTATTTTGTTTCAGATTTGACTCATTGGGCCATGTCATAGGATGCGTGTTTTGGAACAACTGTTTTCATTTATTTCATTTTTATTCGTTGCTGGTTAACATCTGCCTTTTTGTTATATAATTTCCATGTTATTAATATTTTACAATATATTTGATATTATATATCCAACATATTGTATATATAAGGACAGGATTGGTCAATATTGTTAGCACATATCTGTTATTTTATTTAGGAATTGTTGGCATTGACCTTAGTTAACATTGACTTTTACGGAAGCCTTTTTACAAACATTTTGACATTGTATTTTTATATACAAACATGATATTGTTGTCTTTACAACAGAGTTTAACATGTCAAATGTGTTAGGTTTTTGTATAATCATATTATATGTTTTATGACTTTTTTGGTGGGCTAGCCTTTCCTTAAACAATTCTTTTACTGACAACTGTTTTTGCAGTGGTCAGCATATTCAACTTATGTCTAGTATAGTTACAACATAGTTATCTATCAAGGAGGTATTATTTTTATTTTTAATTTAAAAAATTCACGCTAAGATTTGTGGCCATATTCCATTGGTTAGGAGTGTTTTTCAACATCTTGTCTTTCATGTTTTGAGGGGTTCCTTTCCATGTAGATGATCTGGTACTGTTGGGACTATTTTTAACATTAGGTCTACATTCCATACCATACAGATATATTGGTGTTGCATTCCAAGTGTTAATCCCTAGCTCTTTTTTCATAAGGATGTTTATATACATCTGTATTAAATGATATTTCATGTAGATGGTATGATTCCCTGACTTTTGTCCACAGACATCTCCAATTGGGTCTGTGCGGTACAGATATATTTGTTTTGTGTGGTTCCTTGGTTGGTGTTCATAATTAGCTTATTTTATATTTTGTTTATTCACAACACGGACCTTGACAAACTATTGTGTGGATTATGTGCCGATCGGGAAGACATTGGTGTTTTTGGCATCAATGCTTTGCCAGGCAGTAATCAAGACAACAAGGGGCAGAATATGCCTTTGGATTGTGAATTGACATTTCATTCTTTGACCAAGGGTCTCAAGAATTTGAGGTCCAATATTTGGAATTTGAGACTCTTTCGGGCTTATTCGAAACAAAATATTGCCCCTCGGGGCCTTAGACTAAGGTTACAACCATTGGTTGGTAGACTAGATGAGAAGCTTCATACAGATTGGAAAGAAGCTTTACAATCTGGTTTCATGTTATTTGTGAATACATTATTACTTTATTATGAGAGGACTGTGGACACTAATATTCAGGAGGTTAAAATTATGTGTTCTGATGCTAAAAAATTTGATGTTCACCCTAAATTTCAACAATGTCTTAAAAAATTATCTCAGGATCTAAATATCCATGAGAACACAACCAAGGAATGCAAGATTAAAAAATTTCGTCGAGATTTTCTTGACTATCAGAGGGGACGCCCATTTGAGTCCCAGAAAATAGTGAGGTTTGAGGACAATAGTCAGGGTTCAACCTCTACCCATACTAGAAAGAGACCATGTTCCATCTTGAAAAAGAAGGAGGGATTTAACACTAGTACTTCGGGAGAGGATTCCTGACTAACAGACAATGAATGTACAATTAGTAGGGGTTCCCCTAATTGCAAAAAATCTAATAATCTGATCCCTTTAGGGTTGGGTCCAAGCGTCGAGGGTGACACAAACACCGAAACAGGAAACAGGTCAGACACACTGGAGGGAATCATTCAGAATTTTCTAGCATAGCATCTAATGGGTGTCACAATGTTTTAAATTTGTCCAACTATACACTGTCTGATGTGCAAATACAACTTCTGAATAAAGGACTCAGTTTTGTACCTGGTTTCTTTTCTAATGAATATCACATTGTACAGGATGTTCAAAGCTTTTGTCGTAATTTGAATCTCAAATTAGTTTTCGTCGACAGGGATTCTCAAAGATCGAATGAATTTAGATTTCATAAATCAGATTTTCTGCCTCCTATGCAGAAACGTGTTTCAGTTTTCATGCAATCAGTTCTTTGTGATTTACATTTTCAACATCATGAATATACTATGCTGGGACATAACCTTACATTATAGGAAACTATGGCCCTTCAACATTTACGTAGTAATCACGACATCACCATTTTACCTGCAGACAAAGGGGGAGCAGTTGTAGTACAGAATATGACTTATTATCTTAATGAGGGTCTTTCTCAACTATCTGATACTGGATGTTATATGTATATGGACACAGACCCCACTCCACATTTCAAGAATGAGATCGATAATTTCTTGGATTTGGCTTTGGAAGAGGGTATTCTTACTGAGAGTTGTGTCTCACATTTAACTGTTAAAGACCTCAGAAAGCAGATTTTGTATCTATTACCTAAAATTCACAAATGTCATACCAATCCACCTGGTAGGCCAGTTGTCTCTGGCATTGGCTCACTTACTGAACCCCTGTCTGCATTTCTCACTCAACATCTTAAACCCTTGTTGGGTTTTGTTAGGGCCAGGCTACAAGATACCACGCAATTTCTTCACATCATTCAGGACACACAACTTGAACCTGGGTGGCTTATGTGTTCACTAGATGTTAAATCTCTCTGTACTAGTATCCTGCATTGGGCGGGTCTACAAGCCCTACAACATTGGTTGGAGAAGGCGGATTTGTATTCCCCGGGCTTCAACTCCTTGCTCATCTGCCTTACAGAACATGTCCTGACTAAACATGTTTTCTGTTTTCAAGGACAATGTTATTGGCAGCTTCGTGGGACGGCCGTGGGGGCTTCTTTTGCTCCTCTTTATGCTGATTTATTCATGGCTTTCCTAGAAGAATGTATGATTTATGATTCATCTCATAACATCTATCAGGTTGAGATTGATATATGGCGCAGATACTTGGATGACTGTTGGATGGTGTGGTGTGCTGATGCTGGATATTTACAGGAGTTTGTTGAATATCTAAATGATAATATTTGGGGGATTGAATTTACAGTCACATATAATTTTGATTCCATCAACCTTTTGGATGTTACTTTTACCAGAAATAAAGATCATACATTAAGTACTAGCGTATACCGTAAATATCCCCAATATAACACCTTATTACATGCCTCAAGTATGCATCCATGCCACACCATCAGGAACATCCCTAGGTCACAGTTTATGTGCATTAAATGTATAAGTTCCTCACAACCTGATTATCAAAGAGCAAGTTAGGAGTTATATCAGAGGTTTGTCCATAGGGGATACAACCATCAGGATATCTATAGGGCTTGGGAAGCTGCCAACAACATGGACAGGGACTCCCTACTTAAATATAAAAACCGAGATCAGGCATCTTCGGGGTCCACTATAAGATTCATTACCACCTTTGGCAGAAATTATACTGCCATTAGGGCGATCAATAACAGACATTGGAATATTCTTTTGGCTAACGATTATCTTAGAACCATTTTGGATTTGGAATGCAAGTTTACATATTGGAGAGGTAAGATGTTGGGGTCCCTGTTTTCTCACTTTAAACATACTGAGAGTGGTGGGGCCATCCACAAACAACTAACTATGTCTGGTGATGAATTGGTTGGTACTTTTCCATGTGGCCACTGTAGTTCCTGTAAACAGGTCTATAAATCAAAACAATTTTCCAGTCAGAATACTAGCAAAGTTTTTGAATGTAAGGTCTTTGGGAACTGTAATAGCAATTGGGTTATCTATTTGGCCAGTTGTAGGTGTTCGGCCTTTTATGTGGGCCAGACTTCCAGACCACTTAGAACCCATATTAATGAACATTGTAGTGATATTAAGACCAAAAAGGAAACCAATGCATTGTATCGACATGTGTTAAAACATAGTAATGCTGAGTTCTCCTTTATGATAATCGATAGAATATTAGGTGACAGAAGCAATACCCAAGGGTGGCACAGCATATTAAATCATAAAGAAAGATACTGGATTATTACACTGGGTGCACTATTTTCTCCGGGCCTGAATGACCATTTATAAATGATCATATGATGTGGTATATATACAATATATTTTGTTGTGTTTGGAACCTGGGGTTTACATACACTTTCTCTCAAGGTTCATTAATATTGTTTTTTATTAATTTTTGTTTTCATTAATTTCTATTATAAGTATTTATAATAGTATTATGTTATATTGTATATGCTTATTAGGGCATATAATCATGTATACATATATTATTTTTCATTTATTAATTTTTTTGCTGATTATTGATTTATTGGTATATCAACATCTCGAACATATATTATTAGGTTATTATCTAGTGGTTGTAACTTGTTTGGGATCCTTTACATATATTATTATATTCATTTTATTGTTAGATCTCATATTCTCTATGGGTTCATGAATATTTATGAAGTTATTGGAACATACTATGTTCCTATTGGTGGCGGTTGTCTTTAAATTTTTATGTCACGAATTATTAAGTATGTCCATTTATTCACACTGAAGAAGGCATGGATATGCCGAAACCGGTCTGTGACTAATAAAGTTTTATGGTTCTATACCTTAAATTTATCGTTTTAATGTCTCCTTACACTTCAACTGCTGGCTACTGTTGTTTCATACGTGGTACTTTCCAGCCGTGCAGTACCTACGTGCGGGGCATTTCGTTTCACATTTTTAACCTTCCACCATAGTCAGACCAGTGGGAATTTTGCCAACAAGTATAAAATATATATCGCTTGCTTATATTACACATCTACAATATGTAGCAGGTCGACTCACACTTGTTAGAAGAGTCTCTTATTGTTGTGCATTCATAGCCTGAATAGATGAAAGGCTGTCCCTTACTCTGGCAAATAGACACATCTAGGGATACACCTCAACATGCAGCAGCCACAAGGATAAGGGGTTAATGTGATATGAATGGGGGTCAGTATTGGCTCCCATTAAGTCCACTTAAGAATCCTACCAGTAGAAAATTACAATAGATATAGCTCCCCCACACACAAATTATTCCTGACAGGTTATTCAGCCTTACTCATCCACTACTAAAGCTTTATACTTCAAAAGAAATCTAAGTACCCTGTATCAATGTTAACCTATTTGGACCAGACAAAATGAAGATCCTAGAAACATCAGCCAACCTGGGTATTGTACAAATGGTTACAGGACCTACCAGTCCCAATATTTTATCCAACAGACATTCCTTGCAAGACCTATTCATCACAAATAATTATTTACAGAAATGTATTAAACCTTTGCACACCTCCCACTTACTGGATACTCTCCATCTTTTTCACCATAAATAAACTAATTTTAAAATTCTATCAACCCAAATAAATTTCAGAGCACAATTCTGTGATAAAACTCTACCCTTTCCTCCCTTGACTGTTTATCAGTCTACAAGGCCACTGTTACAAATACTGCAACCAGTCTCTTCTCCAACATTCTAAAAAAACTATCTTTTCAGGATCACTCTTACACAGGTTTATTTTCCTTAGTATGTTTTAAGCAAACCATTTTGTGCCATGAAAAACAGTTTAATTTCCTAACAAGCAGCCCTATTTTCTAAACCAATCAAGATACTTTTGAAAACAAGGGAACTTTTAATAGACAAAATTCAGAAGCTCTTTGGTTAAAATTTCAAAGTAATGTGAAACACATTTGACCAAGCTATATGCTGGCAGTTCTCTAAGCTTCTCTCAGCATCTCTGCCTTCTGATTCGGACATCCCCAGCACAAATCAAAACTGACTCAAATACCTAATTATCTCAAAACTTCTCCAAAATGGTGTATCATTCCTTAAGTGCTTAAATCTAAGCACTTTACAGATATCATGATGTAGATAATGGATAATTAATATTTATAATAATTTAGTAAAATATAGTGAAATAAACCTTTCAAATACATATACTTGAAAATTAAACATCTGCAACTTAGTTCAAAGATAAATACCATCAATAGCATTTAATCCAACTTTGTTAAATACAGAAATGTAGCAACTAGACAGAGCAATAAAATACTGTCAGATCTGAAGTCACACAAAAAATGAAATAAGGCCAAACAGAGATGAAAAATGAATGGTTATTACGTACTGTAAAACTCACCTGAAGCCCATAATGTGCTGGAGTACAAGAGATACTCCAGTAACATTACTATGAGAAATCAGGTGTGCTCATCGAGTACATGGCATCAGAACAAACACAAAGGCTCAGAGTCACCATTAAAATACGTTCTTAAAGCTTCATTGTCATTTTCTTCTGCTAGTACTCAAAAGGTTGTAAACTTTCTCAAAGTGTAATAAGTGTGTCCTGGCGGTAATCCAAGTCAAAATGATAATTCACACCATACTTAATAAGTCAATCTTCCCCAAACACCTTCTCCAAATAGCTGCAAACAGATTCAAAATACATTTAGCATTCAATGATTCACAAGTTATTCTTAACTTAAATCCCAGATAAATCAACAAAGAATGTGACAAAAAATATAATAGTTTTAAATCAAGCTCAATCAGTCAAATCCAAATATAGACAGCACACAGAAACAAAGTAACTACAGTATGACAAATTAAGAGGACATATTGTAGCTAATAGCCCAAAATGCTAAAATGAAACTCTGCTTTGCTCAGTAAAATGAGAAAAATGAAATGATCACACTAACTTTCACTGAAACTTGGGTAACGCCTATAAAACAGCACATAATGCTGTAGCAGTTCAAAAGGCATAAAGCAATAATATTAAGAGTATGTTTGACCAGTCCAGCCTAGCTGCATAGAGGAATAACAGCACTGGATACAACCCAGGGGACATGAGATTGATAAGTGGCTCAGGTACCTTATGGAGCATGCAGGGAGGATGGACATGCCTATCATGAGGGAGAGGGAATACCGTGGTGCAGACAAATAATTTTTCAAGCTTTGATGGAGGGCAGGGTTTATAACATCTGCTAGGCTGGGAGTGTGGGAAGACTGCAGAGTGATGGCTGCCCTAGGGGCTGGGGCAGACAGATTCTCAGATGGCCACTCCTCATTGCCTGACCTAGCCCCTCAAGATGATGTCCTCACAAAGGAGGGTAGGGTTTAAGAAAAGAAGCTATAGCATGTACAGCCAGCATATATGATGCTGCTGGCTTCACTTCTACTCCATCCTACCTATGATGGCCTTTTTCAGAAGGATAGAGTATAGCATCCCATAAACCTCCTTTCCTCTTCCCTTTATCACGGTAGCCCCATCCAGGGATGGGTTAACATCACACATGGAGAAAGAGAGCAATAGAGGTAAAGATAAACAGCAGATGGTCAGATAATGGGGTGTGTAAAGATACCTAAAACATGTATGTTTGTTTTTGTCCAATCACAGCCATACATCACCATCTTGAATTGCTGGTTTAAAATGTCCAGTTATTTATATCAACAAATTTCCACAGCACAGCTTACCAGAATCGCATGGCCTTTGTACCTGGTTTATCAAACAGTGAAAACAGCATACCTTAAAACTACTCCAATACATCTGCAGCTTGTCCCTAAATCAAAAACTTACCCCAGTACATGGAGGCTATGAATATGACCTATACTCTAGCCAGTTCCATTGACACAGAGGAATAAAGCCCTAAATACAACCCATAAGACTCATGTTTGATTAGCAGTTCAGGCACCTGATGGAACTGCCTTCTTTTTTGAGAGGACAGTGTGAGGCACACGTCCAGGGCACATAGTCCTACAGTAGAGTTGTTGGTGGATACAGAAGACAACATGGGAACAAAGGTTTCAAAGGGGGGACAGGCCAGTCATGAGGGGTTACATCTCTTGTGAAGGTGAGCAACAGACCCTGGTGGATACCAGTTGCGCAGCAACCTCTGAGGCTGCTTATCAGGCATGTGAGTTGGGAGTTAAGAATTTAAGATAAAATAAAAATCTTAATCACGTGGATGATGGTACCACTCTTAACTCTTGCTCTGAGAAGAATGAATAGAATGTAGGGCCCTCACCTCTGAGGGAACAAATGAGCCTATAATGCAAGGTGGAGAGGAAGGTTTGATGGACATGAGAAGATGTGAAAAGAGCATTTTATATATATATATATATATATATATATATATATATATATATATATATATATATATATATATAAAATGGGGGGATAAATGCCCCAAATCAGGAAAAAAATTAAATATTGCCCTTATAAACTTAGAAAGTTGCCATATCTAAACAATCCTGCCTTGGTTTGTGGTTTATTGATTTTTACTGTTAAAAAAGAAGTGTGACTGCAAGTGATAGTGACATAAAGGAATTACAACTTTTGTTTGGCTTGCAGAACTTGTATGGTCAGAACAACTTTACTGTATTTACTTTATTATTTAGTTGCATATTGCTGGTGTGGTTTTTGTTCATAGAAGTTGATTTAAGCTCTCTTTGAATTATGTGGTCACTGATTTGATTATTCTTTTCTTTTACAATATTTTATTCATTTGAAGCTGAATATGGATTCTTTAAATTAGTATGCAATTAATGATTTGCTAATGCACAAATATCTTGTATAGTGTAATAAATGATATGCATATTTAAAGGTAACAGCTGATAACAGTGGTGATTTGTGTCAAAAATCAGATGAATTGCTTACCATTGTTAGAAGTAACTCTAGACTTGATGATGATGATGATTGAACTTCTGCAATTGGCATGGCTTGGAGAACTGTTTTTCATATATTAATGACTGGACTGATGAAATAAGTAATGTTAAGCAAAGAACAAATAGAACACATTTAGGAAACGATGCATCTATTGTCTGCAAAGATCATTCAATCCCTGTGAAACAAGACCATGCCCCTAACAACTTTGAAATTCTGGATGCAAGTATTCAGCAGTCTGAGGATCTAGTTTGTTTAGAAGGAAACAAAAAAAAAAAAAAGAAAGGAAGAAGTTTGCAAGGAAGAAAAAGAAACTGATTAATTACTGTAAAGGAAAGAGAATACTTAGTAAAAAGGACACTGCTTTGTTATGTAACGCACAGGTTACAGGGAATGATAATGTTTTTATTTATTTATTTAACATTTGTTAACCAGGAAAGTCCGACCTGGAACAAAGCCAATTTTCAGCAGAGGCCTGGGGAGAAATGCTCCAGACGCATGTCTTTGTACCATGGGAGGAAACAGGAGCACCAAGACGAAACCCACATGAATGCAGGGAGGACATGCAGATTCCACACAGAAGGCACCCCAGCCAAGAGTTGAACCAGAGAACTTCTTGTTGTGAGACAACAATGCTACTGTTACACCACTGCGCCATTTCTATCAGAAAACCTTCAATCTACAGAAAAAGGCATAATTTTTTCCAGCAGAGAAGGTAGAAAAAAGAGGCAAGGGGCAGGTGAAAAGGAAGAAATCAAAACTGAACATGGAAGGATTGAAGACCATTACTGTAAGAAAAAAGAAGAGAGACATATGTTGACTACATGGCTCAAGCTGTGGATTTATAGTACCAGCTGGATGAGAATTTAATACACAATGAAAACAGTGGGATTAATAAATAAAACTAATGGTGGTGATGATCTATCCTTCATAACAATTGACAGAGCAGATATTATTGTATTAGAAGCTGAAGATTCTTCAGAGTTGGCCAGCAAAGATATTCTTGAAATTCGAGATTCAATTATTAGAGGAACTTACACTTATATTTGCAGAGAAGATAATAAACATCGAATAGTGTTATGCTAGCCAAGAGCAAAAATAGAAGATGTGACACAAGCCTTGGAACGCCTTAATGTAAGGAAATATGGATCTGTTTTTATTCATGTTGGTACAGATGATGTCATCGGCAGGGATTCTCTGACTGTTACTAGGGAACCGACAGCCATCTTAGCATAGCTTGTACTGGTGTTAGGACATATTTTTCACAAATCATCTATAAAAAAGATAGTCAGGTCACTGTGAATGAAAAGATTTTTTGAGTAAATACCTACATGGAAAAAAAATGTCCTGTTTTAAAAAATGGAAATGTGTAGAGCATCCAAACCTAGTTTTGGGCACACATGTTCAGACAGAATGGCATGCATTTTTCAAGATCAGGAAAGGGAATTCTTCCAGCAGATATTTTGCAATATTTGCCAAACACTAGGCAGGATTTTTACCAAGTCGAAAATTTAACAGTTCACAGATAGCAACATTTGATGCATCTCTGATGGTTGTTAATGCTAGCAACATTAATAATAACATTTTTATTGGAAAATTTGCTAGATTGATGTTGTTATTGTTTATGAAACATGGTTAAAGAACAATGGCTGGAAACCAGTTCTATCAGGGTATAAATGTTTTTACTGTAATAGACATTCTAACAAAAAATCTTGTGTAGGTGTTATGATCCGGATTAAAGATAGTTATGAGACCTGTGATTATTACATATTCAATCATGTTCAATGATAACACCAATACGTATAGACTATGAGAATAAAGACAACCCTGGAACATCTAACAATTGTTGGAGTGTTTGGACCACCAAAATCAAGTGCAGATGACCTAATGGAATTCATACATTTCTTGCAAGAAGCACAGGCGGGAAGAGTAATATTAGCTGGGGACTTAATTTACCAGAAACAGACTGGAATAATATTGATTCAACAACATTAGTAAGGAAATTATTCACAATGTATATTCAGGAACAACAATTGCTTCAGATTGTAAATAAAACTACCAGGGGACGGAATATACTAGCCATTGTTTGTGTTTCTTAAGAAATTACTGTTACTTAAAGTCAAGTTTTACCACCATTGATGTCCAGTGATCATGGGGTTATAAAGGTTAATTTGCTGCTAGATAATTCTGCCAAACTGAAATCTAAACCAATGCACAGAAGGTTAATTACAGATTATATGGAAGCAAAACAGTCACTATGTAAAACTAACTGGAGTGAGGTATTCAGTGGTAAAAACTGCAGATGGAATGTGCAAAGTTTTGAAAGAGAAATTGTTTGAGTGCAAAAAATGTTTAACATCAGGATCTAGGCATAAAACATCAGGGGGATATATTTCCATAAGAACAAGATATCTGATTAAGGTGAGAGACAAAAAAAATGTAAGAAATGGAAGAGAAGTTGGATTACAACTTTGAAAATTGAAATAAACAAGCTGGACCAACAGATTAAGCATAGTGTGAGACAAGATCAAGAAAACTTTAGAGAAAATTTATATAAAGATATTGAGCATAATATGAAACATTTTAATAGATACATAAGATGTGGAAGGAGTAAACACACACAAATTGATAAACTGTGTGCAGATTCTAAAATTTATTCTCAGCCACAACAGATTATAGATATATTTACAAAATCCTATGCAAGACAGTTTGGCTCCACAAAACAGTGATAAATTGTCCTAGTGACATCCAGGTAACCCCAGATACTGGAATCTAATTAGGTTATATTAAAAAAGAACTGCACAAATGGATCCAAACAAAGCACAGGGAAGAGACGGAATTAGTAACAATGACCTGAGAACACTTCAGGAAAAACGTACAATGCCATTATATCTATTATTCACTAGGTCATATAAATATGAGGAGATTCCTCAAGATTGGAGACATACACTTATTAAACCTGTCTTCAAGGGAAAGGAGAGTAGGACAAACTCAAGTCATACAGACCCTTAAGTCTACTTTCATGTTGTGGGAAAATAATGGAGAAGGTAATATTGGATAAGTTATTGTCAGAACTGGATAGGCTTGGGCTTGAAAACATATCAGCATGCATATGTTGAAAACAGATCTATTAACACCCGTAACATGATATTCTATAACAATATAATAACAGCTATAATGAAAAATTGTGCTGTGATGTAATTTATATAGATTTAACTTCAGCATTTGACAGGGTAATACACAAAACACTGATCAATAAATTAGTACAACTAGGTATTGATGTATTCTTGATAATATGGATAGCTGCATGGCTTGCAAATAGGACATGGCAAGTATCATACAGCAACTGGACAGGATAAATCCTTGGTTACTGTCAGGGTGTCCCACAGGGCTCTATCCTAGGCCTTTACTTGTTTAGATTGTATCTTTCAGACCTAACTTTTTCATCTGAGGTGTTCTATAGTCTATATGCAGATGACCTGAAATTGGGTAAACTGATTGCATGTGTTACAGATATGGCATATCTGCAAAATAACTTAACTAAATTGACCATTTGGGCACAGGAGACTAATATGCTGATAAATACATCAAAAGCTAAGCATATGAAATTTGGGAGACATAAATTAAAAGGTGACTATTTAATACAGCACACAGTGATTGAAATTATAGACTCATTTAAGGACGTGGGTATATGGGTAGATTCAACTATGAGTTATAATATCAACCAATTGGTTAATGATAGTTTTAGAACTATAGGGTGTATAAAAAGATTTATAAAGTCTAGGAAATCAAAAATGATGAAGTCATTGTTTGTTAGTTACATTGGACCCAAACTTGAGTACGGAATAACAATATGGAAACCCTTTAAGAAAACAAGCATGAGTAAATTAGAAAGAGTAGAGCAGAAATATACCAAGAACATCCATGGATGTAAAAATGTAAATTATGAAAGACTAAAATATCTGAACTTGTACAGTGTCTCTTACAGATATCTAAGAAGAGATTTTATTCACGCATACAGGGCATTTAGAGACAACTACCTCTGGGAATGTTTGGGGTTAACAAAAAGTACTAGAGAATCATCAGACAACCTATGTAGAAGATTCTACAGGAATGAGAAGTGTACTTATTGGTTGTCTGACAGAGTAGCTGATGCATGGAACAGACTACCAAATTACATTAAACCAAGTACTAGTTTAGATATTTTTAAGAACAGGCTGGACATTATTGGGAAGAAGTGTTTTGGTATATTGCAAGGTAGAAGGGAATTAATGCCTTTGCTTGAAATATTTGTATGTATGTATGCTAACAGTTTTTGATTTAGCATGCATTTTCTGAAGGCTATGAAGTCTGAAAATTAAATGTAAGTTATTATGTAGTGTTTAAAATCTTGAATAATTTGCCAGAAAACAACAAATTTTATGAAGAATGGTCCAAAAATATGAGGCAAAAATCTGGACACTCTGCAAAAATCTGGACAGTAGAAAGGTATGTCTCCGAGGTTAGGGATATGCCTTTCCACAGGGATCGTGCAATGTCAAATTTAGAATATATAATTAGCTGGAGGTCTGTGGGGGGGTATATGGGGGCTTTTCCCCCTGCAAAAACACTGTTTTTTTTTAAGTTTTCAAGTTCCAAGAATTAGCCCTGGAGCATGCGCAGTTGCGTGTAGCCATTTGTTGATGTAAGTGTGTCATTGTTTGCATATTGAAGTACCAGACGTTTGACTGTTGCTAATAGAGCCATACATGACTTCAACACAGTTGGCATAATGGTTAAGGTTTTCACTTCCAATGCACCCTGTATAGTGTTCAATCGTGAACTCCAACCAGTGCCTGTATAGAGCTTGCATGACTCTATGTTTCTCTGTGGGGTTACACCCACCTCCCGAAAAACATGTTGAGTGTTTCCACCATAAAGGCATCCAATAATGGAGTTGTGGGCAGCAGCACAGACTCTAGAAGTTGCCTGTCAGTGAGAAGAGTTGTGCAGACCAACTGCTTTGTGAATCAACTGTGGTGTGCAATATCCTCTAGTTAGGAGAATATGGATCACAGACTGAATGCTGCATCAGGGCTAGCCACTTGATGATGTAATAACTATCCCAGCTCCTATGATATTGTCATAAAATATTACAGCTTTTTTACAAATTGCATGCATTAATACTTGTAATATAAAAAATAAATAAATAAATAAATAAAAAACAAGTCAAATAGGCCCCCCTGGAAGCATGGCTGTCTACAGAATACAGTAATATAATAGT
The DNA here is from genome assembly GCF_019279795.1 of Protopterus annectens. Classification (NCBI taxonomy): domain Eukaryota; kingdom Metazoa; phylum Chordata; order Ceratodontiformes; family Protopteridae; genus Protopterus; species Protopterus annectens. The sequence continues at coordinate 768,411,086 of NC_056737.1, read as the reverse complement.
TCTTACTGATACTTGGCTTAAAGATGCATTCTACCTTTCTACTTACATCCAAGACAACTGTAACATCCTCTACGACTTAAAGCTGGTCCAAGAATTGGTGGCAGTCACATTTCTAATCAAACAACATGTCTCCCTGCAAATTGTTGACTCTTCCAAAGCTAAACAGGTTGATGGTAAAGGGTCTATATCACGTTGTCGAACTTTTAAAAGTTTGAACGTCATATGGTCAACACCATACGATCGAACTTTTAAAAGTTTGAACATTTCAGTGGAGATCTCTGTACAGTGCGGAATGGGAAGATTTCCCTTTCTGCACTTTAGTGCAATCTTGGAACTGGTATATTTAAAGACTGGGGGTGGGGGGCACAGGGGGGCTTGCCCCCCCCTGCTTAAACCATTCAGGTAAGTATTTTTCTTTGGTTTATTTTTTTATTACATTTTCGAACTTTTAAAAGTTCGATCATATGGTGTCGACCATATGACGTTCGAACGTTAACAGTTCAATTATGTAATATAGATGTGTTGATAAAGCCCCCAACTGGGTATTAGCAACCTTAAACACAGGGAGCCATATTCAACTTTACATTACCTATGTTTATATTCCCACACCTTCATCAATTGCTACTATTCAATAGACAATTTTGCAAATATTCCCACATGATCCTGGCAAGAATACAATTATTCTGTGGGAGTTTAACATTGGATAAGAATGGCAACAAAGCCAAAGAGTTGAACAACATGATGTGACATCCCCACTCTAGAACAACTTACAAAGCAACCAACCAGGCCCACCTCAGAACAGGAAAGCATTCCACTCTTGATATTATTCTTACCAACTTAATCCACTGATGCATTAACACTAAAATTCTATTGATCATTCAAAGCTATAAGACCTACTTCCCAAACAGTGATTGGTAAACTTTTCCTTTCATATAAACTGGCTATATTTGACTCTCACCTGAATTCTACAGATTGATCTTCCCTTTACCAAATTGATGACCTTAAAAGAGCCATGTTATACTTAACTGATACCCTTTAGGCTATCCAGAAATCTGTTTTCCCTTGTGTACCCAGAAGGCCATTAGGTCAGAAATTATCCGGCTTACCGACAAACTGAAAAGTCTCATGAGACAAAAGGGCAAAGCCTGGTCTTCCTTGAAAAAAAATCCATCTAATATCCTCATATCCTTTTCGTGAAAAGTACCTATCATTTAAAAAAAATACAACAGCTACAAACTCAGTGAAAGCCATTTATCTTAGAAATAAACAGATGTTTAGTATAGTGACAGAGCTTTGAGTTGATCCATGCAGGACATGCTTAGGCCTTGTATCCTTTTTGGTAAGATATCTCTGTGGGTATTTGGCTGTTGAATGTGTTTGGACAGATTGGCCGAATGAAAGTTGAATAAAAAGTGGCAATGATACCTAGATCTAGACAGAATCTGTTTGTTTATGAGCTGTGCAGTATAGAAAGACTTCTAACTTTTGACCAACATGCCTCCATTGTTGTCACTGTTCACGTAAGTGTCCAAATACTGAACTGGGTTAACTCTTAGGGGTGTTTGTCAATCTGGTAGTTCTCTGGGGTAGATGCCTTCCCAAAGGATACAGTAACACATTTTAGCATTTACATATTTTTAGCATTTAGTTTTAATTCATGATTTTGGTACCGGTAATTTATTTAGAATAAACCTTCCTGCAGGATGGTTGTCATTTGTTGATTCTGTGACTACTCCTAAGAGTCCTTTGATATTAACTTTTACTTCAGAAAAGTAAATGCCAAACAGGAGAGGTGTCAGCACAGAACCATGGGGGACTCTACTGGTGACTGATCTTTCTGTGGAGGCAACTTCCCCTATTTTGATTATCTGCATTCTGTCAGAGCCAGTTAGCAATCCAACGGGTGACATAGGTGTTTATTTCCCTGTTTAGCTTTTCTGCGATGCTTGAGTGGGGAATTGTCAGAAGCTTTGGCTAGGTTGACGTATGTGGTGTGTACTCTTTTGCCGTTTGTTAAGCTGTTTAAAACAAATTTATAAAAATATAGTTTGTCTTCATAAAAAGTTCAGGTGTGGCACTTTACATTTGGACTTTATTTACAGTCTATATTCTCGTAGATTACTTTACATATTGCTGCATTCATACGGAGTGAATTGTGACCTAGAAGGTGTTTTCATTTTGCTTTAAAAGCAGTTTGCTTTAAAAGTATGGTGTTAGATTTTTTTTTTATTTTATGAAGATGAGCTTAGGAATAAATTTATAACTGTGATGCTTGTAATTTAATTGGAAATGTTACTGTATGCTATATTGTATTTTTCCCTGTATCCAAAAATTTCTTTTGCATGTCAGTTTTTAAATCCCTATTTAACCACACTGAATGTGTAGAAATGTACACCGTCACGCTGTACCAGCATGTAAACAGTTGCATAAATGCAGCTGTACCCTGTAGGAACCAGTCCAAGGCAATGTTTGAGGCTATCCAAGCCAAAGATAATCCCAGTCATTGTTTTAGTTATGTTCATAGTTTGAAAAACGCAATGCAGCAATTTGCTGGGCTGATTGTGAATGCTGTTACCTACACATTGAATCTGAAGCCATCTTAGAGATATTGTAGGCTTATAGGTAAGTACTAGGTTAACTGCCATTGCAGACCATTTTATATATAGTGAATCTACTAACCAATAAATTTTAGCTCTAATTTCATATAGACGTAGGAAAATAGAGAATTATACCCTAGCAAAGTGTGTCATGAGTAAACAAGACACACAGTTTCAAGTGTAGAATTACTACAACAATAAGTAAGAAATTGGGGGGGTGTACTTTTTGATACTGTGTAGAATGTAAATGAATCAATTTATTTTCATGCAGATGCATATCCTGGGCTGAATAAGATTGTAAGCATAAAACCTGTTCTAAAGAAAAGGTCACCATGTCTTTTAAACTGAATATCCTTAAATTGAATGATTAATAATTAATTATGGCTGTGTTTAATTGATTCATTTAATTTTATTTGTATGTATATAAAAGTGATGGTTTTAAATGAAATTGTAAGCACTGAAGAGTTGTCTCAAAAGCTTTGCTGTATTAAAGTTTTCTATTTTACATCACTTTGATTTTTTCATCACTTTTCAAACATGCACTGTGTTTGGATTAGTTGAGTTCTTTTGTGTTGGTATTCGGTTTGGAAGTCTTGCTGGGTGGTGACAGTTTTTTTTTGTTTCTACAAAACAGAAGATTTACCCCAGGACTGTCTCCCTGTACTCTTAATGAATGGAGGCAGCTCCTGAATGCTTTATCCCATATATGGGGGATCCCCTCAAATTATCTGTGGTATGATCCCAGTTATTTTTATTAGGGATAATGTATAATTTTTGACCATGGGATGGGTAAGGCCAATTTATAACCAAATGGGATAGGTTATTTCAAGCACACAAAGGGAAGTGGCTATGCTTAAAATGGCCCAGAATGGCAGCTAGGCTATTACTTACTTATGAACTTATGTCTGCTACCAATACCCCCCTCCCCAATTTTTTGGGAAAGACATAAAATAACTAACAGGACAGTCTTCCAACTCTTCCTGTCTCACCAGTAATGTGCCTAGTAAGTTCATAGGTAAGTACAAGGTTAGCTGCCCTCGAGGCAATTTTAAGCCTAGCTAATTTCCCTTTTTATGCTTGAAATGACCTATCCCATTTGGTTATAGATTGGCCTTACCCATCCTATGGTTGATAGTTATGTATTACCCCTAATGAGAATAACTGGGATCATACCATAGAACATTTGAGAGAACCCAGGCATGAGATAAAGAATCTAGGAACTGCATCTGTCAATTAGAAGTTCAGGGGGTAGTTCTGGCATAAATTTTCAGTTTCCCAACCATAGATCTCATCTTTGAGAAACCAGATGGTTGGCATAATGGTTCAGGTCATCCCCTCCCACCCAAGGTACAAAGTTTATTTCCTGACATTCGACCAATGCCTGTTTGGATCTTGCATCTTCTCCCTGTGTTTCTGTGGGGTTCTTCCCCACCTCTGAAAAACATTATGCGTGTTTCCATATCAGATTCACCAAAGAATGGAGCTGTGGGCTGTGGGCAGCAGCATGGACTTCAGATAGTGCCTTATTGAGGGAGGAGTTGTATAGACCAACCACTTTGGACATTTACTGTGGTGTGCAGTATCCTCAAGATAGGAGAACATGGATCACAGACGGCATATCATGGCAGGGCTAGCCACTTGATGATGTAAAAATATGGCTGTAGGTGATCTAGTCGTGTTGACTAATGTCATCAAACGGGCATGGGTATTTGCTGGTGATAAGTGGGTTGAGGACCTGGCATACTCCAACCTACACCAGGAACCCATGCTAATGGTGAGAGGGGTGTATGTGTCCCTATTGGCCAGTGTGTGCCTGCCATAAAGCCCAGCAGCTATGGGTCAATAAGCTGCTGGCTGACCAGAGTCCAATTCCCCAGCTTGGGTTACCTGGGATACTTCAGTTGAGAAAAAGTGGATGTAAAACAAATCAACCTTCCAGACATAAACTAAAGATTGCTACACTCAGTATAGATTCACTGATAGGGCGCGGCTTGGAAGTGGATGGCATGATGGTAAGGAGGAGGCTGAACATCCTATGTATCCAGGAGACAAGGTGGAAGGGCAATGCAGCAAAGCCACTTGGCATGGGATCCAGAATCTACTACTCAGGAGGAGGACATGCTAGAAATGGTGTAGGAATTGTGGCAAGACAGAGGCTTCAGAAGGCAGTGAGGGATATAATCAGAATTAGTGACAGATTCATGGAAATCAGACTCCAGCCTAACAATAGGGCAGCATTCATAATCTCAGCCTATGCCCCACAGCAGGGTCATGATAGTGAGGAAAAGTGTGCATTCAGACAGCAGTTGCAGGACCTACTAGATAAAGCAGGACAACAGGAATTGGTGTTGATAATGGGTGACCTGAATGCACATCTGGACAGGCAGAGCAGGATATGAGGACTGCCTGGGTCCACATGGGTGGGGCAACAGGAATAAAGAAGAATAAGCCATTCTAGACTTCTGTCTGGCAAATGGGTTGATGGTAGCCAACATATAGTTCAGAAAAAGATCACCTACACCATGCAACACAGATTTTTTTCAAAAAATCTTGAAAAAAACAAAAAAAATATCTTTGTTTTCCATACTTTCCTAGCTAGTGTTCCAGAGACCAGATTTTGCTGATCCCTGGGCTTTGTCTTGGTTCCTGTGTTTCTCCATTTTCCTTGTTTGGTCAGGGGGAAGTTTCTTTACTCACCAGTGAGAGTGGGGAGTACTGAGCTGCCTGTTTGTCCTTAGAGGAGTGGTTTAAGGCAGTAACTTGTAGTTTATTGGCCATTTTGGGTCATTTCCTGTCTTTTCCAGCCCCCTGCTATAAAGCGCGCTTTAGCGCGGAGTTGCCACCGTTGCACACTAGGGCAGCGGCGGTTAATCAGGTTTAAACTATTCGGGCTACCTAAAGTCCACTCTTCAAATTTTCCCTTAAAACTACCTTCCTCGAACTATACTACTGATCTAATCAGCGTATCCTATAACTAAAAAGATTATCTCTACTTGACTCCAAAGTAGACTATTCTCTATCTGTAAAGCCCAGCACTTGCTCCTACAGTACTTATCACCTGAGACAGCACTCTTGTTATAGATAGTACCCCAAAAAGGCTAACCCCATTTCTCGGTCACCCACATCCCCCGGAATCTTTTTTTAAGTTTTTTTGTCTATTCCTTCTAGCATGTTGAGGGATCCGTTGCTAGTGTCCTCTCCTGCTCAGCTGGTGAACCTGGGAATATTGAGGCAATGTTACAATTGCCTCATGTACACAGACAACCCTCTCCTCCTCCCACAAAACACAAATACATGCGAGAGATGCAACTATACGGCCAAACTGGAGGCTGAGCTCTCTCAACATAGGACTGGCAAGACCAGACAGGAGGAGAAGGTAACCACACACACTATAGACCCAGTCTCACATAGTACCATCACAACCTCAAATCATACACATAAACACACAAAGACATACTCTGAGGCTCTGATCAAAAATCTACCAAAACAGCAGAGGCCACCAAAGCAGACACCCAAACAACTACCACCTCAGAACACAACACCTGCAACACATAGACCACACAGTCAGAGTGTCAAACAGTCACAGCCCTTAAGGCCAAACACAATGCCAGACACACTAGTCATTGGTGACTCCATAGTCAGACACACTGACGTCCCGCTCACCAGACTGAGTAAGGAGAAGGTCACAGTAAGCTGCCTGTCGGGTGCTAGAATCCGCCACATAACGCAAGCACTCAGGTCTCTCAACAGCAGGTACAAGTACGACTCAGTCATTGTCCACGCTGGTGTAAACGACCTGAGACGTACCTCCTTGGACTACATGAAAAGAGACATTGAGGAGCTCTCTGATTATGTAGCCCAGGCAGGTATGACCCCGACCTTGAGCAGTATCCTACCTTCACCAAGAATCATGCCACAATACAGAGATAAGATGATCAGCTTTAACAATTGGCTTAAACTCTGGTGTCATTCAAAGGGGATCCAATGTCTGTCTGCCTGTGATGACATGCTGGACAAGCCACGCTGCTTCGCAAGGGACGGCTTGCACCTGTCACCCCTGGGATTCCGGATATTGGCAAAGGCTCTTGCCACCCCCATAGTGCCTTTTTTAGGCAAGGTTCAAATTCTAAACCTACCACCCTAGAACACAATAAAGAAAAAAAAACTAAGGGTAATGCTGCTCAATGCCAGAAGTCTCAACCTCAAGATGCACGCACTCGAGGCCCTTCTCAGTATGGAGAACATCGATGTCTGTGCTGTGACAGAAACCTGGTTCAAGGCTCCTGAGAGCACCCCAGCACTATCAGGTTTTACCTCATATCATGCGTTCCGGCCCCAAAATCCGGACAATACCAAGAAAGGAGGGGGGGTATCCATATTCATCAAGGACACCCACACCTCAAGATTGGTGGCAACGCACGATGCATTGGAGACCATCCAGGTGCAATTAACCATAGGCAAGACTGCTCTGCAATTTGTAGCATGTTACAGGCCACCCTCGCAAACTCAGGAACCTCACATGGCTTTCCTGAAAACACTGGAGGGATAAATGTATCTCGAACACCATCATACTAGGTGACTTCAATTACCCTAATATAGACTGGGAACACTACTCAAGCCCAAACACTCTAGCCCAAAAGTTCCTGGAATTCATAAACTCAAATGCCATGGAACAACTAGTCACCATCCCCACAAGAGGAGAAAACATACTTGATCTCATCATCACGAACATGGGAGCACAATGTTCAACACCGGAAGTATACCCCTCACTGGTGAGATCAGATCACAAACTAATCTCGCTGGAGGTCCTCATCCCGCCCCCACCTGAAATAAAAAAGACCACAGTAAAGAACTTCTCGAAAGCCGACTTCACATTTCTAAAGACTAGTGTGGTCTCCTTTAAGGCCCCCGAGCCGGCGGTAAACATTACTCAAGCCGCTGAATCACTTGCAAATGCCTTCTACCAGCACCTGCAGGGCTGCATGGATCAGGCAATCCCAAGCAAAACAAAGACTCTTTGTACCAAAGGCAAGCATCCAGTCTGGTGAACCCCAGCCATAAACAAACTCTACAACAAAAGGAGGAAGCTACTACAAGATAGAGAAAAATCCTTAAAAGGTAAGACCACTAGGATCACTATTAAAGGTAGGATCACTATAAGTAAAAAGCTAAGAGCTCTCATAAAGTCGTCCAAAGCAAATTTTGAGAGAAAAATAGCTAAGGACTCAAAAGACAATCATAAGGCATTCTTTAGCTATGTTAGAAACCTGGGAGGAAACTCCCAGATATGCTCAGAATTAGTTCAAAATGATGTGAAGATTACTGATCCTACAGACATTGCCAACATACTGGCTGACAGGTTCAGTGCAAACTCCCCCCCCTCCCCCCCAAAAGGAGAGATATCTATACCAAATGATTGTAGCCCCCAAACATCTCTAACGCCCAGGTGAGAACTGCTCTCTCCAAGGCAAAAAACACAGCATCCATGGGACCTGATGGTGTCCCCGGCTGTGTGCTCCACGAACTCAACGAGGAATTAAACCCGCAGTTAGGCCAGCTGTTTAATCTTAGTCTCACCTCCGGATACGTACCCAGGGAGTGGCGCACAGCGACTGTGGTCCCACTTCACAAAGGAGGTGCCTCCACCGACCCTGGAAATTACCGTCCCATTAGCTTGACAAGCCTTATCTCAAAGCCATGGAGAGGATCATAATGGATCTCATAAATAAAGACATAGGGAATTTGCAAACTTTGGATCCAACCCAGTTTGGCTTTGTCAAAGGCAGATCATGCCTTTTAAACTTGGTTGACTTTTTCGAAACAGTCACCAAGGCCATTGATGAGGGAAAGGCAGTCCATACAGCCTACCTCGACCTGGCGAAGGCCTTCGATACAATACCCCACTCGGGTATCATTGAAAAACTCATCAGCTTAAATGTAAACCCATACATCACAAGATGGGTTGCAAACTGGCTGAGTGACAGAACCCACAGGGTCAGAGTTGCTGGCACCATGTCAGACTCAAAGCCTGTCACAAGTGGTGTCCCACAGGGCTCAGTCCTGGGCCCACTCTTGTTTGGCATCTACTTTTCTGAAGTACAAGCAAACACAGGAAGGTTATGGCTGACAAAGTTTGCAGATGACTACAAACTGGGCGCCGTAGTCGAAAACACATCTGACACAGATATCCTTCAGAAGGGTCTCACAGAAACGGATAACTGGTGCCAGAGCCATGGCCTAAAGTTAAATGCCAAGAAATGCATAGTCATACCCTTCGGGAAAAACAAGGTTACCCCTAGCTACCATATAGGTGGCAATCCACTGAGCACAGAAGAAGTTATCAGGGACCTGGGGACCCAGGTTGACAGTAGCCTTTCATTCGACACTCATATTGCTAAAGTAGTTAGGAAGACCTTCTACATTGCCCACCTTATCATAAAGGGATTCACATCTAGATCAAGGGAGGTCATAGTCTCCCTATACTCATCACTCATCAGACCAATGATTGAGTACAATGCCCCATTCGGAATGTATCTGACCCGACACTTGCAGCAGCTGGAGAGGCCACAAAAGTTCCTCACCAAAAGGATAAAGGGTCTCAAAAATCTGTCTTATGCTGCCCGACTGAAAGAACTCCAGCTCTATTCAGTTGCTTACCGCTTGCTCAGAGGTGACCTGTGCCTGACATACAAGGCCATGTCAAACCCAGATTTGATGAACATGCTTCACCTCAAAAAATCTAGATCCCTCAGAGCCACAAGGGCAGGAGACTTAAACCTCGACACGGTTATTAATAGGACGTGCTGGAGGGATAGATTCATCACCCAAAGACTCCCTATGCTGTGGAACAAACTCCCGGTATATGTGAGGAAGAGCACCTCGCTGGCCTTGTTCAAGAGGAATCTTGACCAATGGATGGGAGATCGCAGATATACCCCAGGGATTACCTAAGTGTCACTGCTCGACAGAGGCACAGCAAAATAATGGGCATAGTTTCTCCAAACTAAAGGGGTGGCGTAAGCCACAAAACTATGGGCTAGGCTTGTAAATGCCCTCGGGCAGATAGCCTAGTATGAACCTATGAACCTATGAACCATAGTAAGGAAAGGGCACTGGGGTAGAATCAATGGTTGCAAAGTTATTCCCAGTGAAACAGTCAACCCACAGCATAAACCACTGGTTACCAAAATTAGCTGCAAGCAGTGGTCAGAGAAGGCTCTAAGGTCAACAGAGACCAGACTGAAGACCTGGAAGTTGACTGGAGAGAAAGCAGTTCAAGAAATTACTCAGGGCTCTAGCACCTCAAGAAGAAGAAAAAGAAGAAATAGATGGAGTTGAAGAAGAAGAATGGCAGCACCTCAAAACAGCATCTATAATGGCTACAAAACAGATATGCAGCCAATCCAGGTATGGAAATAAAGGTACATAAAGAAAGATGATGGTGGAATGCAGAAGTGCAGGAAGTCATCAAAAGAAAGAGAGAGCAGGAAAATGTGGGAGAGAGAGAGAAAAGACAGACCAGGCTAGGAAGGAATACTGGCTGGTTAACAAAGAGGGAAAGAGAGGAGTTGTAAGAACAAAGAATGAGGCATCAGAGGCACTCTATCAGCTTCTGGAAAGTGACTCAGTGGATGGCACAAATAAACTATATCAGGTTGCAAGACAAAGGCAGAAAGATAAAGAAGATAGTCAGACACTCTTCATAAGGGACGCCAGATCAACCTGCTCACCAGTCCACAGAACATCAAAGGTAGATGGAAGGAGTACTTCCATCAGTTTCTGAATAAAGAAAACCCCACAGAAGCTGTATTACTCCAGACGTAGCCTATGGTGAGAGAAGAGGATGTGTCTACCTTAGAAGAAGTAAGGACAGCACTTAGGAAAAAGAAGTCAGGGAAAGCAGCAGGCTTAGATGAGGTCACTCGAAATTTTGGGTGAGACAGAGGAGAAATGGCTCTTGGGGATACTCTTAGTAGTGTGGAGAGAAATACGTATCCCAGATGACTGGAGAATAAGCATATTAGTGCAGTGCGTTCAAGAACAAAGTGGTCATTCACCACTGTGGACAGTGTAGAGGTATCAAACTCCTGTCACACTGCATGAAAGTTCTAGTGAGGGTGACGGATAAATGAATACACAGAGTACTAGAAATTAAGATGGGAAATGAGCAGGTTGCATTCAGATCAGGGTGCAGCACAACACACCCAATGTTTGCAGAGACAGTTGAGAAGAAGCTACAGATATGGAAAAAGTCCAACTGGGCATTTATAGACTTAAAAAAGCATATGACAAGGTCCCAAGAAAGCTGATTTGGGCAGTCCTGTGGTGGTTCGAAAGTCCAAGAAACATTGGTAGATTTAGTGCAAGCTATGTACAAGGACCCAATGATTCAAGTGTGAACAGAATTTGGTCTTACAGAAGGGTTCCCAGTTGGAGTGGGTATGCATGAGGGTTCCGCTCTGATCCCACTCCTGTTCATACTGGTGATGGACTACATTAGCAAACATTTCAGAGGGTAGGGAGATCAATAAATTTGTTGTATGAAGACAATGTGGCATTACAGGCAGACTCTGAGAAAGAACTTCAGAAAATGAATGACACCAAAAACTAAATCATTTTAGCTCATATTGTGGCATCATCCTTGGATAAGGTAGAATGCTGTTCAATGCTACACTCATATCTCCCTTGGTCACATAGTCTGAGAGCTCCATCATGTCTCTCTTTATATAATTCAGGAGGGTACACCTCAAGTCATTGTTGTCAGCATGAACTATGACAGGGTCATATTGGTACTTGTTGTTCAAGGATTTGAGTGCATGCATGACCTGGTGGATCCTGGCACCAGATAAGCAGCTAACCACCACTGTTTCCTTTCTCAGCCTCATTTGTATGGTTTACAATAGCATCACCTATAACAAGAATGTTTGGTTGGGTCAATGCCTGCCTTATAAGTTCAGCATCTGTGACTTTGGGGCTCTTTCTGGTATGTGAGGAAGTAGGCTTAAGAGTGCCTTGTGCCTGTATTGTGTTTGGGAGATGTCTGAGGTTTAGGCAAGTTAATCTTTAGAACCCCAGCGTATGATGGATTATTTGTATTGTGATGGCCTAGGAGAGGTGTAATTTGTGGTGTACTGTTGACGATTCTGATGTCTGAGTTGATGTTGTGTGAGATTTCTGCCTCCAAGGATGTTATATATGTACCTCTCAGACACACTAAGTTATGCTGTTTGAGTAATAGATGACCGTCAGACAGAATGAGACTATCCTTTCACTGTCTCAATATACCCATCTCAATCAGGCTGGCTAGAGAGTTTGCAACCCTAATAACACTAACATTAATAAATTTGAGTATTTTAGAAACATTATAATTTCTTCAGTTGAAACCATCACCAATACATTTCTTAACATTAACTCTAACCAACGAACTACTCAAAGTAACTATCAAGCTCAAATGTACATTCTTGCAAACTGTGCATCCACCTTCCACCTCTGAGTGTTTTCTTACAAAGGTTGGGAGGGTGGCCTAATGGTTAAGGTGTTTGCCTTACAAACACAAGGTGCAGGGTTTGAGTCTCACAAGGGATAATTGGCTAAGCTTAAAATGGCTCACAAGGGCAGTTAGCTTAGTACTAATCTATGAACCTATGAACCTAAGAAACTAAAAGATTATTTTTATTTTATTTATTAATTTATTTCACATTTGTTAACCGGGTAAGTCCAACTGAGTTTGCAAACAAAGCAATTTTCAGTGGAGACCCGAGGGGAAAAGCCCCAGCAAACATAAGTAAAGATAAAGTGACAATATACAAATATTAAATAACAATCACAATACAAAATAATTGTAAAAATAAAAGATTAACTATTTGCATTGCATTGATAGTAAGCAACCCATTTCAGTGGAGACCCAAGGGGAAGGAGCCCCAACAAAGATAAACATACAGGACAAAAACTATTAAAAATAACATTGCAAATACAGAATTAATTATAAAGAGAAAAACAAAAGAAAAAATTATGAACATTATGGGTTGCACTGATAGCAGTGGTCTAAATCATATAAGAGTAAAAACAAAAGGATAATCATTGTTTAAGAGAAGGAAAATGTACAGACATTGATAGGAAGTGGGGGGAAAAGATAAATAGTGTGGAGAATGGGAGGGGGGAGAGAAAGGAGGGGCCTACATAGTATGGTTATATAGTATATATAGTAGGGCTATAGTAGTGGAACTGAGGGTTTAGGAGGTTAGTTTAAGCAGAAGTTACTAACAGAGAAAGAAAGTTATGAGATGGAATGGGTTATAAAGTAGGATAGACTAAGACTACGTGTGGTCAAAGCAACGGCATAATTTCAAGTTTAGTAGGTGGGATTTAAGCTCCTTTTTAAAACAGGGAAAGGAAAGGTTTAATCTAATATGGTGAGGGAATTTGTTGTAATTTAGTGAGACAGAGTGTTTGTAAAGTAGTTTGCCAATATTCCTTTTAGGTTTATAAACTGAGAGAAGATGCTGATCAGCACTCTGGAGAGGCAAGGGGGGGAGAGTAGACAGTAACATTGGAGGCAAGAACAAGGCAGCCAGAGGGGTTGTTGAGTATGGAAAAGGTAGTGTGGAGTTGCGATTGTAGGAGAAGGTGCGGAAATTCCAGCCACTGAAGTTTGTTTAGTGAGGCAGTGATGCGACGAGAGTGGTTGGTTTAGAATAAATCTGGCACTTTTGTTGTATGTTTGTTCCAGTTTCTGCACTGAGGTAGTTTGGAGATTGGTAAGGATGGGGGAAGCATATAGAAGACTAGGTAAGAGAAATGACTGTGCAAGAGTGCATGTAGTGGCAGTAGTGAGGAATTTTTTTGTTCCTATAAAGTAGTCCAAGTTTTTGGTGTTTTTTTTGATGGCCTGTTGTATGTCAGATTTTAGTCAGCCATCAATTATTACCCCAAGGAGTTTGGTGTGTGAGGTAGGGGAGATAGTGGTGCCATCTAGGGAGGAAAGAGAAAAGTTGGACTTAAGGTGATAGAGTGTCTGAGGTAGGAAGAGAAGGAGTTGAGTTTTCTTTGGGTTAAAGATTAGTTGATTATTTCTGAGCCATTTTTCAACAGAGATAAAGAAATTCTGTGTTAGTGTGTGTAGTTCAGAGATAGTATTGGAGATAGATAAGATTGTAGAGTTGTCTGCATATTGTATTACAGATGAGAGACTGCAGTATGAATATAGGTTGTTGGTAAAATGTTGAAAAGGCGTGGTCCAAGTATGGAGTCTTGGGCTACTCCTGTTTGAACAGCAAGGAAGGGTGAGAAAGCCTGCTGCCATCTAACAGCTTGTTTTCTGCCAGTAAGGTAGGATCGGAACCAGCCAAGAGTAGAAGGAGAGAGGTTTAGGTCTGAGAGTTTGTTAAGAAGGATGGGATGAGACACAGTGTTGAAGGCTTTAGAGAGATCAAGGAATAGATAAGAGATGAAGAGGTTGTTATCCCTAGCTTCTGCAACCTTTTGAGTAAAGGATAGTAAGGCAGTTGAGGTACTGTGTTTAAGGCAGAAACCATGTTGCCAGGGGGTGAAGAGATTTTCGTGAATGAGATAGGACAGTAGTTGAGTATGTATACATTTTTCAAGGATCTTAGAGAGCAGTGAGAGAATAGTGATTGGTCTACAGTTAGAGGGTTCAACAGAGTTGCCACCTTTGTGTAGAGGAGTGGTATAGAAGGATTTTCATATTTCTAGTATGGTAGATTCCTGAATGGAATAGTTGATTAAGATAGATAGATAAAGGATATGCAATAGAGTCAGCTGCAATTTTTAGAAATTGAGGGGGGGGGGTTTATCAGTGGGCAGAGGGCATGGTTTTAGTTTAAGAAGCAGGGATTTGATATATTTAGTAGAAACAGGTCGCAAGGAAAAAGGCAGAGAGACAGAGGAGCATAAAGGTATAGGGGGTGGTGAGGGTGATGCAGAAGAGTTGGGATGAGCAGAATTACCAGAGGGTAGGCATTTAGAGATGCTGTCTATGAAGTGTTTGTTGAGTAAGTCTGCAGTTTCAGAGAGAGAGTGATAGAGGAATGGGTTAGGGATAGTAGGAGAACCAGTGTAGAACAGGGAGTTGATAGTACTCCAGAATTTTTTGGGGGTAATTTGGGTGAGAGCTTTGAAGTCTAGGGAAGTATTGGCTTTTATCCAAATTAATTTTTTTTACACAATTTCTGAGTTGCTTATAACCTTGGAGAACGGTGGGAGTTTTAGTGGTTTGCCATTTTTTCCATAGAGCATCTCTTTCATGCATCAAAACATGAGTAGCTTTGGAGAGCCAGGGTGTGAAATTAGATTTGATTCTGATTTTGTGAGTTGGGGCAAGTGAGTTTAGGACATCAAGGAAAATGTGGTTGAATTTAGTAACAGCATCATTGAATGGGAGAGTTTTTAGGAAAGACCAGCTGATGGCAGAAAGTCTCTTGTCAAAGGTTTCAGGGGAAAAGTTAGTCAATTTCCTACAATCTCTGTAGAGATGGGGCTTAGAGAGATGAAGAGAGTGCCTTAAGATAGATATGGGAGAATGGTCACTAATAGAGTCAGGGAAGGGAGAAGGGTTACAATAGTTGTTTGGAGAGTTGGTCACGATCCAGACAATTGTGGAACCAGTAGCATTTTTACTGTACTGGGAAGGAGTAGTGATCAGTTGTGAGAATCCATACAGGTTTATGAAATGTTGGGGTGAGTCACCAATTAGGAAGTTCCAATCTATATAAACATTTCCAAGAATGATGGTTTCATAGGGAATGGAGGTGTTTTTCCAGGACAGTATATGTGCAAGGATAGGGATGTTTTTACCTGGGGGGGGATATAGATAGAGGCAATATCAAACTTCCTATAGTTATTGATGTGGCAGTCTAGGAGCAGTAGTTCAGCAGGGGAGAAACTAGGCAGGGTAATGTCTATAAGTGTTAGCGTCAGTGAAACAGAGTACAAGATAGCTACCCCGCCGCCTTTTTTGGGTGTCTTATTAGACCTATAGATATTGTATTGAGGTGGGAGAAATTCAGAGGAATTGACATGAGGTTTTAGCCAGGTTTCCGATAGGGCCAGGATGTGAACTTTGTGTTGGGCCAACCATGTGTGAAGTTTGCACGTTTTGTTGTTTAGGCTTTGGATGTTAATTGCAGAGATAGAGAGATGATTGAGGCTGGAGATACTTGAGGATGTTTTTGAGGGGGCAGCAGGTGGAGGGGGAGTGGCACAGGGCCACATACCTTACTAAACAACTGCACATTCACTAGCTCTAATTTCATTGCCCTCCACATTAACTTCCTTAGGAAGGCAGCAAACAAAATAGCCAAATCATTAACTTATATTTATAACATCTCATTTTCTATGGAATTGTTCCACCTGCCTTGAAACATGCCATCATTATATCTCTTCTAAAGGCACACCAATGTAAAACCCATAAAAACTACTGACCTATCTTCACTCTTTGCCTATCGCAAAAATGTTTGAAATTTATAAACAGCTGATTAAACACTAACAGCTATGGGATTCTATGTGATAGACAGCATGACTTCAGAAATGTTTTTAGCATAACCACCACTAGGCTTTCAGCATCTGGCACTATTTAGAGCAACCTAAATGATGACCTTCTTAAAACCGGTATTTTTGTGGACATGACCGGTGCCTTTGAAACTGTGGACCACACAATTTGACTTGATAAGCTACAAAAATTTAACTTGCGGGAAATGTTACTGCCTGGTTCCATAGCTATCCTCATAGCAGGACCTTTCAAGTTTATTCCAACAACCTACTGCCCAGTAAAAGTGCACTAAAAACAGGTGCCCCCCCAAGGCTGTGTTCTAGATCCATTACCTTTTTCTTATTCATTGATGATACTACTGATGACTTATCTGAACATAACCTTACCCTCTACTCAGATGATATTTTATTAAACCAGCGACATTGGTGTCCCACAGTCCTGCAATTTCAACTCCAGAAATCCTTCTCTGATCATTGTCAATGGTCTGAATAAAATAACCCCCAAATTAAACATAAAAAAGTGTTATGCATTTTCCCCTCCCCTCACAAAACCTCTCAACTTTCTGTCCTTTCTATCTCAGACAATAACAACCATATTATTAATTTTGTAAATGAGTACAAAAACTTGGGTTTAACTCTTAACTCTATGTTAAGGGTTTGCAACCCACACTGTCAATATAATTAATGAAGTCATCTCACAACTTAACCTCTGCTATAAGGTATTACATCTACTATCTTATACTGCTCACAAGCAATGACCAACAATGTCCTCCTCCTGGGGGATTTCCAAGATGGCTACACACTGAGTTAACAACTTAATTCTAGCTCTCCCAGTGTGAAAACAGAAACTTAGCAGAGAAAGCCAGTGGATTTATACTTCTGGGTAAATTTTAGTAAATGACTAGTGCGCTACTTGGATGCTACGGAAAAAGAAATACAGATGACCTAAAAGACAACCGGCTACAAAAGGTAAGGAAAACAAAACACTGACTGGGAAAAATTACTGCACCTGTTTAGCAAAAACAGTGCAAGCTCCAGGCTTGACTTCCAGTAAACTAGAGGAAAGTATAAGACAACTGCACACAGACCTGATTAAAATAAACAAAATACTGATGGAGTACATCAACTCAAACAACAAAAGGCTGGAAAAAATGGAAGAGGTTTTAAACAGATATTCAGATGAGGTGATAAAACTGCAAAAATCAGAGGTCAAAATGAAGAAAACATTGGCTGAATATGAAACTGCTCAAGAAGAGATGTTTAAAAAAAATAATAGAATTAGAGGACAGAGGACATAGGAAAACCCTAAGATTTTCTGCTGTACCAGAGAAGCTGGAAGGAACATACTGTATTCATTTTATGAAAGCACAAATAACCAGCTGGACTGGTATTCTACAACATGAGTTGTTAACTGAAAGGGCACATCATGTGTATGCTCCAAACCTGGCTATGAGAAAGCAACCTAAACCTATAATCGTACAGATGCAATCCTACCACTAGGACAACTTGATTCTGACAAAATTGTGGCAGAAAGATAAAGTACAAAAAGTGGGAGACAGCAGACTGTTTATGGAGAATAATTATCCATTGTACACCAGGCAGAAGAAGAATAAATTTATTCCACTGTTCAGGGAATGTTGAGAACCAGACATGAGATTCAGACTGCTTTACTCAGCCATCTTCAAAATATTCTTCCCTGGAGCGACAAAATCATTTTTTGATGAAGTACATGCTAAGGAGGAAATACAAAAGTTTGTCCAACAAAAAGTGAACTGTGAAACAGAAGGAGATTCTGCTTCTTGTAATAAAGACCACAGAGAGACTGTGCCAGTGAAACTTTTTCCAATGTTTCATTGGAAAATGCTTGACAGAAGGAAAATCCACAAGAGTAGACTAGAAAAATTGAGAGTATGTTGGAATGAAGTAGAGACAGGATTCTGGAAACATTGGACTCTTTTGGACTTTGTTAAACTTGTAAGAGATTCTAAAGCATATGCGTAATTCATGTCATTAATGTTCAGAAAAACATTTTGGAGGGGGGAGGAGGAGGGAGACAAACTGTAAGTAAAACATTTGTTTTTCTTAATGGTACTATTTTTATAGTGCATGATTTTTTGCATGCTATAATGCAAAGGTTCTCAGTTATTTTAAGTGTAATGGGGATACTAATGTAAACAGGTGGCCCTGTTTTTTTTTTCTTTCACCCTTCTTCTCTCTTTCTCTTTGTACAGTTGTAAGAAATGTGGGCTAGGCAATGTAAAAAAAAAAAAAAAAAAAGAAAAGTCTGGTGAAAAGAAAAATTAGTGAGCTTTTTCTCATTCTGCATAGGGAAATGATTGGATTAAGGCCCTTAGCTTGCTCTAGTAACATGTTTTAAAAGAAAGCAAGTAAATGAAAAATAATAATGAATAATATAAGGCTTTTTTTTTAGCAAATAAATGTATACTTAGCAGCAATTCTGTATCTGATCTTCATGTCTCCAGAAGACCTTTTTCTTTCGGCTTTTCCCAGTTAGGGGTTGCCATAGAGGATCACCTGTCCTCTCATGATTGGCAGTGGAATTTTTACGGTGTTGAGTTGCCAGCCCGGCACCCAACCTTACACAGAAGGCACACACATGCATGCACTCATGCCTAGGGCCAATTTAGAGTGCCCAGTTCTAATCCAATAAAGAGAAATGGCTAGGCGATGATGTTCTCTGAAAGAATTCAAGTGTTTACTCAGCTATGAGAGCTATAAAGTTCAGATAAAACCAGATAGCACTTAGTTGAAGCATGGGCTGCACCATGTGTCTTTAGCATGGATGACCTTTCTTTTATGTTAACTCATGTCTGGTGAATGTGGCTGTCAGTTTTGAATATGTGTTCCTATTAGGAGAGTAAAACTTCAATATTCAAAGATGTACATAATTGTGTGTGTTATTATTAAGTTAATAGGTTTTAGTGGGGTATTGGGGCATGTTTGTTTGTTTTGTTTTTTTGTGTGAGGCCTTTCAATAAAACAAAAAGTTTTGCAAGATGTGGCATAGGATCAAATGGATATGACAAGAAACAACTTTATAAAAGATCAACCTGAAAATAGTGTATGCATGTAACACAAAAGCTAGAACTAGACATTTAACAAAAAGCTGTTACACATAAAAGGTGGGAGTAATAACTTTTTAATACAATGATGTTTTCTATAATGTCTTTAAATGTCAGAGGTCTCATAGATAAATACAAAAAAAGAAAGAGTAGTGAACTATATTAAAACTTTAGGGTGAAAATAATTATGCTACAGGAGACACACTTGAAAAGAACTGAACATGTGAATTTGATACAGAAAGGTATTCAGGATGGTTATTCAGTGAAATACCTGGAACAAAGGAAGACAGGATTTCTTATATTAATTGCAACTGGAGCTCCAATAGTGATAGAAGAAGATAAGCTCCAATAGTGATAGAAGAAGATAAACAAGATAATAATAATAGATTTGTAGTGCTAAGTGGCTACTGGCTAGGGAGGAGGATTACACTGACATATGTTTATATTCCACCCAAAACCTGCTATAGTAAAGCTTAAGAAAATTCTGGAAGAGATAATCAGTTTCAGCAAGGAATATTACTTATAGGCTGGGACTGGAATTTGACTTGCAACAGTGAAGAAATGTCTGTGAGTCCCAGAAGGGAAAATATAACAAAGGAGGGCAGATTTTTGAAGAAATGTATATAAATATTTGGCATAGAAGATGTGAATTCAGTACTAGGAGTTTGGAGTGAATTTACACATTATGCCCCAAGATACAAAAACTGGGCTAGGCTAGAGAGAATTTACATTTCACAGGAACATGTGCATTTAATTGAACATCCTCATACATATCCAATAACTATTTCAGATCGTGCGCCAGTAATTACTAAAATAAAAACACAGTGTAATGAAATAAAAATGAGACACTGGTGATTTCCCACCTATCTGTTGAAAACATAGGAATTTAAGGAATGGGTTGTGGAAATTATTCAGGAGCTATTAGAGAATATAAACATTTCTTCTGAAAATATAGCTAGGGAGTGGGATAAAATTAAAGTGGACTTTAAAAATAGGGTGGAAATAAAAGAAAGGAAGATACTGTTAAGAAGTAACAAGAATTATTTAGAGGGACTGACAAATGTTAAAGTATTGCTAAAGAGGGGGAATCTCAGAGAACAGGAAGAGGAGCAACTGCAGAACGCTAAACAGAAAATAAGGGATTACCTTGATAACATGCTTGAGTTTAGAAAGATTGCTGTTAAGCAACTGTTTTTATAATAACTACAGAGCACAAAAACTTTTAGCACAATGACTCAGGCAACAGAAAGCAGAAGGAGCTGTTGCTGACCTTAGGGAGCCTATAACAAGGAAGATAAAAGATCCTGTAAAAGTATTAGAAATATTTTGGAAATTATATGAAAGTCTTTCTAAAGCAGAGAAGTATGGAAATCAAGAAAAGGCACAAATGCAAATGTTTATAGAAGAATTAAATATGCCAAAGTTAGAGGTAAATGAGGTTCAATTACTAACAGGATAGGAGGAGATGCAAGAAAAATTGTGATGTATAACCAATCTACAGGAATGTCGCCAGGAATAGATGGTATTCCTGTAGAAGTTTGGAAGCTAAGAGGAACCAAAACTATAAAGATCTGGAAGGATTTGTTTAATAGTATTTTAAGGGGAGGAGAAGACCAACATCCTGGAAGAAAGAGGGCAAAGATCCATCATATCCGGCTTCATACAGGCCCATTTCAATACTAAACCATGATTATAAAGTGTTTATGTCTATAATAGCTAAGAGAGTGGCAAAAGTGATGCCAAAAAGTAATAGATATGGGTTAATGTGGTTTGGTGGAGGGGAGGCAAATATTCAAATTCAACATTAACAGAACAGACTGTAAGAAAATACCACAGTTGTTGCTGGGTCTTAATGCAGAGAAAGCATTTGACAGAGTAAGGTGTGATTTTATGAGAAGAGCAATGGAAGTATTTCCATTCCTCTGATAAAATTATAAGGTTGATTAAGATGATATATGAGGGATCGGAGACTAAAATTCAAGTGTGTGGGTTCCTCTCTGATAATGTCTGCTTGAGAAGAGGAACCAGGCAGGGGTGTCCTCTTTCCCCTTTGATATTTGTATTATATTTAGAACCATTGACAAAGAAAATAAGGGACTCAAAAGTTCAAGGATATAATTGGTATAGTAGTCAAGAAAAGCTGGCTGTATTTGCAGATGATATTATTGTATACCTGATAAAACCAGAAAAGAGCATTCCAGTGTTATGGAACATTCTGAGACAGTTTCAAATCTTTTTGGGATATAAAATTAATGATGCTAAAACAAAGGCAATAGTGGTAAATTATAGAATATGCCCACACACAAATTGGCTCAGCAATATCCATATGTATGAGGACATGATAAAATTAAGTATTTAGAAATATGGATTAAAAATGATTCTAGTGTGGCAGATAAAGATATCTGGGAAAGGACTAAAAAGATAATACAAAAATTGAGAAATTGGAAGCTCTGTTGTATGGATATGGATAGTAAGATACAAGCAGTTTTTAGTCCCTTTAATCTTATACACAGGTCAAGCATATTTTTATCAACCAGAGAAGTTGTGGATAGCAATTAATAAGCATCCAAAGGATTTTATCTGGGAGGGAACAATAGCAAGAGCCAACTGGGATAAGTTGATTCTTTGAATAGAACAGGGCAGATTGGGATTACCTAATTTAAGGGGGTATTTCAGAGCTACACAGTTAAGGCTCCTATAAATAGCACAAGCAAAAACCTATAATTCAAAGTGGAAAGTGATGATGATGAAACGGGGGGGGGAGTTCAAGAAACAAGGACAGACTGGGATTTTGGATGCAAACCTTTAAGGAGAATAATGATAATCATACAGAATAATTATATTCATAAAGCAGCAGAAAGTATTATAAGAACTAAGCCAACATAGGAATGGAGAAAGGAGATTCTACTGACAGAAATGATTGCAATTAGGGATATAGATGATAAGCAACAGGGGGCTGGAAATTATTGGAGAAAACTTGCAAAGGAACCGGTACTGGGAGCAAATAACTAGAGAGCGAAAGGTAATAGTATGGGAAGATGCCAAGAATTTATTTGGACTGCAGGTTAAAGATTGCCTTCCCTACCAAGAATTGATAGAGTATACACAAAGAGAAAGAAATAGGGGGATCCTAAATGAAAGACCAGCACTAGTAGAGTTTTAATAGACTCTAGAACATAAGCTACTGTTAAAAAAGAAATAATTAGTAGAGCATATAAAATATTGCAGGCTTGTTGGCTGTTGGTGAAGCACCCTCCAAGAGGAAAAAACGCTGAGAGAAGAAGGGAGCCACTTTTGAGATTTTAAGTATTTTTTCTCTGTTTATTTGCTAAGTTTTTCTGCATAGCTGCCTAGCTTGAGCATTTTCTGGCTTGTTAAACTTGATTTCTGTATTAGTAGCTGTATTTAGAGCACAACCAAAAGCTGTTTGCTGAATTTCCTGTTTGCACTTAATTTTAAATCGTTTTTTTCTTAAAACTTGCATATTTTCTGTCCTTGACCTAGCACTCTTGTGTGGGGTCATTTACTGCACTGTTATAACTTGATATTACTTGTGAACCTCTGCTATCTCTGTAAAAACAAAAACAAAAAAAAATCTTGCTTTTTCCCACTTTTCTGAGAGTTAAAAAAGTTCAGTTACAGGCTTGCTGTTCATGAACTGTTTGAAAGTTTCTGTGAGGCCATTTTTGCTTGGGCTGAAGGAGGGTCTCTGTGTTGATCAGTGGCAGTGAATAACATTGAGCAGCTCCCCGTAGAGGTGGTTACTGACTTGAAACTGTAGTTTTATTGGCCACTAGGGGTCATTTCCAAAACTCCTTCATCTTCCTCTCTTAAAACCTAGTTGACTCGTGGTTTGGGCGTCTTTTCAGGCTTGTTGGCTGTTGGTGAAGCACCCTCCAAGAGGAAAAAATGCTGAGAGAAGAAGGGAGCCACTTTTGAGATTTTAAGTATTTTTTCTCTGTTTATTTGCTAAGTTTTTCTGCGTAGCTGCCTAACTTGAGCATTTTCTGGCTTGTTAAACTTGATTTCTGTATTAGTAGCTGTATTTAGAGCACAACCAAAAGCTGTTTGCTGAATTTCCTTTTTGCACTTAATTTTAAATCATTTTTTTCTTAAAACTTGCATATTTTCTGTCCTTGACCTAGCACTCTTGTGTGGGGTCATTTACTGCACTGTTTTAACTTGATATTACTTGTGAACCTCTGCTATCTCTGTAAAAAACAAAAACAAAAAAAAAATCTTGCTTTTTTCCCACTTTTCTGAGAGTTAAAAAAGTTCAGTTACAGGCTTGCTGTTCCTGAACTGTTTGAAAGTTTCTGTGAGGCCATTTTTGCTTGGGCTGAAGGAGGGTCTCTGTGTTGATCAGTGGCAGTGAATAACATTGAGCAGCTTCCCTGCACCCCCGTAGAGGTGGTTACTGACTTGAAACTGTAGTTTTATTGTCCGTTTTGGGTCTATTATTGCTTCTTTCCAGCCCCTGCTATCAAGCACGCTTTAACGTGCTTTAGCGCAAATTAGCACGGAGTTGCCACTAGAGCAGCATCGGGCAGCGCCGGTTAAACAAGGTTAAACTCTTTCTGGCTCCAGAAAGTCTGTTCTTCAATTTTTCCCTTAGAACTGCTCTGTTAGGAACCTAAACAGTTTACATCTTCACTAAAAAGTGCAGCACTTGTTCCAAATAGCTTTTTCTTCTCAAAAAGCTCAGCACTTGTCTTATAAGCATATCCCTTGTCTTATAAGCATTCTCTTTGCAAGTCAAGCACTCCTATATTATACAAATCTCTCACTAGCAAAACCCCCCAGGAGTGCCCACTTCCCTGCTAAGCCCACTACTTTTCTGTCTCATACCAACTCATAATTCTTTCTAGCATGTCGAAGGGTCAGATGCTGGTGTCCTCTCCTGCCCAGTTGGTGAATTTGGGAATTCTGAGACAATGTTACAATTGCCTCATGTATACGGACAACCCTCTCCTCCTCCCACGTAACACTAACACTTGTGAGAGATGCAGCTATTTAGCCAGACTGGAGGCTGAGCTCTCTCAACTCAGGACTGGCAAGACCAGGCAGGAGGAGAAGGCAACTACACACACCACAATACCAGTCTCACATAACTCAACCACACCACTGAATCAAACACATAAACACACTAAGACATACTCGGAGGCTCTGAGTAAAAATTTACCTAAACAGCAGAGGCCTCCAAAGCAGACACCCAAGCAACTGCAAACTCAATACACCACACAAACAACACATAAACAACAAAATCAGTGTGCAAAGCAGTCACTGCCCTTAAGGCCAAATACAACACCAAACATACTTGTCATAGGTGACTCCATAGTCAGACACACTGACGTCCCGCTCACCAGACTGAGTAAGGAGAAGGTCACAGTAAGCTGCCTGTCGGGCGCTAGAATCCGCCACATAACGCAAGCACTCAGGTCTCTCAACAGCACGTACAAGTATGACTCAGTCATTGTCCATGCTGGTGTCAACGACCTGAGACGTACCTCCTTGGACTACATGAAAAGAGACATTGAGGAGCTCTCTGATTATGTAGCCCAGGCAGGTATGACCCTGACCTTGAGCAGTATCCTACCTTCACCTAGAATGATGCCACAATACAGTGATAAGATGATCAGCTTTAATAATTGGCTTAAATTCTGGTGTCATTCAAAGGGGATCCAATGTCTGTCTGCCTGGGATGACATGCTGGACAAGCCACGCTGCTTCGCAAGGAACGGCTTGCACCTGTCACCCCTAGGCTTCCTGATATTGGCAAAGGCTCTTGCCACCCCCATAGTGCCTTTTTTAGGCAAGGCTCAAATTCTAAGCCTACCACCCTAGAACACAAAAAAGGAAAAAAACTAAGGGTAATGCTGCTCAATGCCAGAAGTCTCAATCTCAAGATGCACGCACTCGAGGCCCTTCTCAGTATGGAGAACATCGATATCTGTGCTGTGACAGAAACC